>NC_048299.1:136912263-137212263 GCF_013100865.1 Trachemys scripta elegans
CCCACCTCTTGTCCTGATCTCCAATTTTGCAGCCAAAATAAAGGTGATCGGCTTTCTTAACCATAGTGGTTATACTGCGCTTTTGTGATGCAAAAGTCACTTCACCACAAACATAGCAGAAATTATCTGCACTGTTCACACAAGTACGAGGCATCTCTGCTCACTTTGGCTAAACAGAAATGTGTCCCTTTGCAAAATCAAACACTGACAAATAAGAGAGCATGACACTGTATGATTTCTAGAGCTGATATAGGGCAATTTGTTCAGCAGAGTGATGTAAGCTTCGTTATGATTGCATCATCCATGACTTCTAGGAATAACATGATGCAATTCATATCATGTATGATGCAATACCAGCTTCAGATTGCATCCTTCATTGTTTTGCCTAAAAAGCAAGTACTGTCCAAACCCAGTCATAGATTTATTCATAGATCCAGTCAAAGATGTATTTTAGTCATTTCTGGTTTAAATTGAGATCCCTTCCCTTTATAACTCACTTATCCTCCGTTATTCCCAAGTCAAGGGTCATATCTACTGACCCAATAGCATATCTTGAAAACTAGAGCCAATCAACAATTTTAAGCATCATTTTCGTTCTCAGTGACCCAGAATTAGTAAAGTTTGACTACATTTATTTCAGAAGCATTTTGGCTGTAGAGCAGTGTAATTGGTTGACAGATAGGAAAGAAAGGGTAGGAATAAATGGTCAGGTTTCACAAACAAGAGAGATAGTGTCCCCTCCATCCCAAGGATCTGTACTGGGACCTATGCTGCTCAACATATTCATAAATGATTTGAAAAAAAGGGGGTGAATATTGAGGTGGCAAAATTTGAAGATAATACAAAATTACTCAAGATAGCTTTGGGCTTAACTGACTGAAGAGTTACAAAAGGATCTCACTAAATTTGGTGATTGTTTGACAAAATGGCAATGGTGATAAATGCAAAGTAATGCGCATTAGAAAACAATCCCAACTATGCATACAAAATGATGGGGTCTAAATTAGCTGGTTCCACTCAAGAAAGATCTTGGAGTCATTGTGGACAGTTCTCTGAAAACATCCACTCAACATGCAGCAGCAGTCAAAAAAAGCTAACAACGTTAGAAAGCATTAGGAGAGAAATAATAAGACCGCAAATATCATAATGTCACTATATTAATCCATGCCCACACCTTGAATACTGTGTTGCCCAGTATAGATCAGAATTGGAAAAGTTAGAGAAAAGGAAAAGAAAAAGGATTAGGGGTATGTAACAGCATGCATACGTGGAGAGATTAGGATGACTGTTAAGCTTAACAAAGAAATGACTAACGGGGTTTATGAAATCATGAATGGTGTGGAGAAAATGAATAGGGAAGTGTTATTTACTCTTTCACATAACACAAGATTTAGGGATCAGCCAATGAAATTAATAGACAGCATGTTTAAAAGAAATAAAATGAAGTACTTCTTCCACACAATACAGTCAGCCTGTGCAACTTGTTGCCAGAGGATATTGTGAAGGACAAAGTTATACGTGGGTTCAAAAAAAATTAGATAAGTTAATGGACCTATCCTCCATAAATGACTATAAGCCAAGATGGCCAGGGCACAACCCCATGCTCTCAATGTCCCTACACCTGTGATTGCCAAAACCTGGGACTAGACAACAGGGGATGATCACTAAAAATTGCCCTGTTGTGTTCATTCCCTCTGAAGCACCTGACACTGGCCACTGTGGGAAGACAGGATAATGGGCTAGATGGACCCTTGGTCTGACCCAGTGTGGCCATTCTTATGTATCCATCATTCATCCCAGATGAAATGTCACACACAGTTAGTATTACATGGAAAACTTGATCACTCCTTGCAGTTTCTACTCCTGGCTATTCCCAGGGCTATACAGCAGGCTGCTGCTTCCCTTCCTTCCCACCTCCCTATCTTACTTCTTTCTCAGTGTGCCTCTTACTACAGCATGTTGGAACAGACAGTTGGGAAGAACAGGAGTTGACATTGGATGCTTCCCACTGTCCCACATGCTCCCTGGACATGAGCATCAGTACATCCCACCCCAGAAGGATAATAGAGATAAAGAGAATTGTTCAGTTTCCCCACGTATCAAATAGGGATAACACTGAGCTACCTGACAGGTACGTGAAAGCACTCGGAGATCCTCAGATGAAAGGTGTTATACAAGTGCCCAGTGTTACTACTAGACAGGATGAGACTAGCTGTATCAGAAAAAGGGTGCTGGCATTGTGAAATAAAAGTCACAGGAGGAACTACATGAAATTAGGCAGCTGCACATGAGGTAAGAAGCCTTCAAAGTAAGTAGTCAGGGTTCCTCATGGAATCATCCTTTAGGCCCTGAGTTACTCTTCTGGGAGGACTCTCCTGTTTAAGAAAAATAAGGGCCAGGGTGAGTAAGAGTGTGATCTTGATCTATTTCAAATAATTTTGAAGTCAATTGAGTTGCATTTCAGGCTCCTCTGGGCCTATCCTAGGATGATACTGAGACTGCTCCCAGCGCCAATAGGCAAAGGGCTCAGATCACTGTTCTGAAACAGTAACTGTTGACTGGCATGACAAACTCACCTCACACAACACATTGGATAAATTACTATGAAAGCAATGAGAGTTGAGTGAGGTATCTACTGATTGCGAAGCTCACACTGATTCGCATAATAATTGTATGATGTATGAACAGGTGATATTTAAAGTCTAAATCAAAGCAGGGTTGACAAACAGGTTTTGCCAGACTAAATTGATTTACCTGTCTCGCTGTCAGCTATGAACATTAAGCATTAAACATGATAGCCAAACCCGCATGCAGAATAAATAAGGATATGGGAAGACAAAAAAAAGTTTAAACCAGGGGGGGTTGTGCAGTCTGGGGGGGGGGGGGGGGGCAGTGCAGAACTTTGAAGAATATAAACAGAATGCAAAGAGCCTTTTTAAAAATCTATTCACTGAGGAAACCCTTTAAATAAATATTTACAGCCCGTGACCTGTCCATGACTTTTACCAAAAATACCGGTGACTAAATATTTACTTCTGGACCCCACTGCTCTGGGGGACCCCTTTTGGGGGGGCCCTGCTCCAGTGCTGGGAGTTGACTGCTCCCCCAGCTGCTGCCCAAGGACCACTGCTGCTCGGGCAGTCCCCAGGGCACTCCCGGGACCACTGCTCGGGCACTCCCTGGAGCCAGCCATACCAGCCACTGTTCTGGCAGTCCCTGGAGCCAGCTGCCTGGGGCCATCTGAGTAGCAGCTGGTGCGGCTGACTCTGGGGCTGTTCCCGGACCGCTGCTCAGATGCTCCCTGGGGGCACCCCCAGGACTGCTGCTCGGGTGGTCCCCAGGACCAGCTGCACCAACCGCTGCTGCCCAGGGCTCCCCAAGTAGCAGCTGGTGTGGCTGGCCCCGTGGACTGTCCGAGCAGCTTGTCCCGGGTCGCTCCAGCAACGACTGGTGCAGTTGGCCATGAGGCACCAGAGCAGCAGGCAGCCCTGAAGTCATCTGCATCAGCCGCTGCAGAAGTCATGGAGATTGTGGAAAGTCACAGAATCTGACTTCTGCAACCTCTGTTAAAGAACTGCAGCCTTAATTATGTTATCACTAGTGTGTAGGGCCAGCAGCCAGAGCAGGCAGCCTGTAGACAAGGCTCTTGTACTTTCTGCTACATACAAAATTCAAGCTCCTGCTGCTGCTTCCAGTGCTGCTAGATGTGACAATTTCCTGTTTTGCTGCAGGTAATTACAGTGCAGCTCTGTGATACTGAAAGCCAGTAAAGTGGATCTCTCCATTATCTGGAGATCAGTCTTAGCCCTGCTGCCTATGCACACCACTGGAATGAAGATTTATCCAAAAAACCATTCACCTGAAATCACAGAATCATAGAAATATAGAACTGGAAGTGGTCTCAATAGGTCATCTAGTCCAGTCCCCTGCACGGAGGCAGGACTAAGTATTATCTAGACCAGGGGTCGGCAACGTTCGGCACGCGGCTCTCCAGGGTAAGCACCCTAGTGGGCAGGGCCAGTTTATTTACCTGCTGACGCGGAGGTTCGGCCGATCGCGGACCCCACTTGCCATGGTTCACCGTCCCAGGCCAATGGGGGCGGCGGGAAGCCGCGGCCAGCACATCCTTTGCCCGCGCCGCTTCCCGCCGCCCCCATTGGCCCAAGACGGCGAACTGCAGCGAGTGGGGCCGCGATCGGCCAAACCTGCCACGTCAGCAGGTAAATAAACTGGCCCGGCCCGCTAGGGTGCTTACCCTGGTGAGCCGCGTGCCGAACGTTGCCGACCCCTGATCTAGACCAACCCTGACACGTGTTTGTCCAACTTGTTCTTAAAAACCTTCAATGACCTATATTCCACAGCTTCCATACATAATTTGTTCGAGTGCTTAACTACCCTTACAGTTAAGAAGTTTTTTTTTCTAATGTCTAACCTAATTTTCCCTTGCTGCAATGTAAGCACACTACTTCTTGTTATAGTTGTACCCAAACTCTTCAGATAAAAGGGCTTTTCTATATGATATCTTTCTATGAGGATGCTTGTCGTTTTACTGATATATTTCCTATTATTTTTCTTTTAATTAAATCACCCCTCCTAATAAATCTGCTTGTATTTTGGGGGGGGGGGGAAGAGGAAGGGGAAAAGAAGAAATCAGGAGGGAGTTGTGTGTTTAGTTCCTTTTATCTATATAGTATCTTGAGAAAAGCATGAAGACGAGCCTAAACCTCTGCCACTGTCATTTTCTGAAAAAAACACCTCATCCTTAACAAAACAAAGAATATTTGGACTTTTTTTCCTTTTTACGAGAACAGGTCAATCTACGAAAGAGCAGGGTGTTAGAACTAATAGAACTAATAACAGCTAGAGTTAAGGTTTGCCCAAAGGTATCCATTACTGAACCCTCCATTTTAAAACCATTTATAATGTTCTAAAACTTTCACCTTTTGGACTGAAATTTTCCTTGCTTCAATTTCACCCAAGAGTCAATACTTACAGTTAGGATTACTATTTACAGACAATAAATAGGGTTATTTTAATTAACTGAAAAAGGGATTGTAAGCAGTGGCACTCACCACTGTGGCACCTCCTGACATCAGGTCAGGGTGTTGCAGGGGTCTTTATCTCAAACACTCCCTGTTTGTCAACTCTTTGGCCCTGCAATGGACAGGTCTGTCACAGGTCAGCCCTCTGGCTAAATCCCCTCTAGTCTAGACCCCTTTCTGAGTGACAACAGTACACCTAAAAGTCATAAGAAAAGAAAAAGTCCCAACACAAAAGATCCCTCTCTCACCTTTGAGGCTGGCATTCCTTGGCCTCAGTCTTCAGCCACACCATGGGCTCAATCTTTACATCAGGTTTGTATGCCCCCTCCTCAGGGCTGGAAGCAATTTCCATGCTCTGTTCTGGGTTCCAGTCTAATAAGCAGATAGGTCTCCTTCAGACATGGTGCTTTTTCCCTGAGCCACTTCCTACTTCCAAGTCCTTTGTGCTGCTTCACTGTGCTGAATATGGCCTTTGCTCTGATTCTCAGGCCTCTGGCTTCTTCATAGGTTCCCCCGCTCCTTCTTTCTTTTCTGAACACCAACCCCCTGCCTCCTTTCTAGGGTCCACCATGGGAATTAATTATTTCCCTGTACCTTTTTCAATTTGCCTTTCCCAAGCCCTTCTCAAACAGAGGGAACTCCCTACTCCATTCACCTGGGTCTGCCTTCTTTTTTATGTAGTCTTTCCTGACCCTTCCATAGTTGGTGTCATAGTTGCCAGATCACAACCAGGTAGGAGATAGCAGCTAGGTCATAGGCAAGGCTGAGCCCGACTCCCCTTAAAAGGCCAACCAGACAGTCGGTAACAGGGATCAAAGAATTTTTACACCCCAGCCCCCGACCCCCGATATAAGGAGGGACATGTGGCCATGGCCATGTGGATGCAGAAGATCCAGGTTCAATTCCCCTCTCTTTCAAAGCCTTCCTGTGTGAACTGAGGCAAGGATGTCAATTTTCCCCATCTGTAAATTGGGGACAGTAATACTTCCCTACCTCTTTTAGATACTTATATGGCCACATGTTACTGTAATATCTGAGCACCTCACAATCCTTAATGTATTTATCTTCACAATATCCCTGTGAGGTAGTGAAGCGCCATCATCCACATTTTCCAGATGGAGAACTGAGGCACAGAAAGACTAAAGGTGAGATTCATTATGGTTCTTAGGTAGTTAAGTCCCATTTTTAGGCATCAATGTGATCTACAAAACTGCCACTCGACTGCTGCCTAATCCTGTAGGTAACTAAACTCACTTGGCGCCTAAGAATTTTTCTCCTGTGCATGTGCACTGCAGCCTAAGCCCCAGAGTGATTCACAAACCACAGAAGATAGGTGAGTGGCCACCTAAGTTGTGTGCTGGGCCTGAGCTGGTAGGCATGCGCAGAGGCAACCTATTGGATCAGGCACCTAAGGTATGTTCACAAAAAACAGCCATGGATGAGGACTTCCCCTATAATCTTTAGCCTAGTGGATTGCATACATCTTGGATCTGGGAGACTGAAGTTCAAGTCGCTGCTCTTCCTAGGGAGCAAAAGGATTTCAACAAGGCTCTGACACCTCTCAGGTGAGTGCTCTATCCACTATACCAGTGGTTCTCAAACTAGGGCCGCCGCTTGTTCAGGGAAAGCCCCTGGTGGGCTGGGCCAGTTTGTTTACCTGCCGCATCCGCAGGTTTGGCCGATCGCAGCTCCCACTGGCCACGGTTCGCTGCTACAGGCCAATGGGGGTTGCAGGAAGGGCCAACCATCTTGGACCATAGCAGCAGCACCGAAGTAAGGGTAGAAGTACCGCGAACCCCCCTACAATGCCTTTTTGGGTCAGGACCCCTACAATTACAACACCATGAAATTTCAGATTTAAATATCTGAAATCATGAAATTTCCAATTTTTAAAATCTTATGACCGTAAAATTGACCAAAATGGACCGTGAATTTGGTCGGGCCCTAGTTATATTCGATATGCAGAGTTGTACTCTGTGCCAACTACTGGAATAAGACCAATCCTCTTGGGCTAACAAGAAGTTAGTTGAGATGGGCAGGAGCTGTTATTGTAGTTGTTATCATTAAAGTCTGATCCCAGGTAATGTTTGGGATTCAGTTAGAGCTGGTAATGTCATCGGAGTCCCTCTTTCTGGCCCAGTCAGGTCAGGACATCTCTCAGGATCCAGCTGACGAAGGCCTGGGATCCCAGGAGATGATGGAGGTGGCAGCCATAATGGTGATACTCACTCTGGTAGCCAATTTTTCTCCCTAAAGTCTTTTTTTTGTTTTAAATGACCCACAAAGGGAACATTGGGTGGAATAACTCATCACCTCCTTATTTTGTCTGCCAATTATACCTAGCTTCTGACACACCAATTTTGGCTCACTGATTTCTGGTTCCACACTTCTCTTGTTTACCAGGTAACAATAGGCCTTTTTCTTTGGACTAATTCACTTTGTCCCCCTTTCATACTTTCTCCCAACAACAGTTGTTAATATAGGTTATTGTGACATTTTATGAACTTTTATGTACTTTTTACGATTGAGCTCACAATTAGAGTACATTTGTAGGACCAATTATCACAAGCATTCACCTGAGAGGTGGGAGTTCCTTATTCAAATCCCATCTTACCCTCAGGAGGGAGGACTTCATACATCCCAGGTGAGTAACTTAACCACTAGCCTAAAAGTTATGAGGACTTCCTACTCCTTCCTACCCCTCTGGCCATTTTGTTTTGGTCCCCACCTGCAATTTAGGTAGCCAAATGCCTATCTTCACCTTGTTTGTGGATCATTAGCAGAGCTAGATGCCAAACTCCGTGAGAGGGGTGGTGTTAGCATACACCCCTGTGGTCAGCATCTTTCATTGGCTAGCTTAGGGAAGTCCTGGCCTAGTATGCTGGTTTTGTGGATCACACTCTAAGATGCCTCTCTCCCCATTCACTGTATAGGAGCCTGGACATCTAACTTAGGGTCTGTGGATCACAATGTTGTTCTTGCTGTTTTCTAGGTACCTAAAGGCCAGGTGCCATTATACTCAGAATTGCAACACCAAAATCGTTTCTTGGATCCCAGCCTAAGTGACTTGGCCAGGGTCACACGGGAAGTCTGTGGCAGAGCAGGGAGTTGAACCTGGATTTCTCGCAAGTGCCCTAACAACTGGACCATCCTTCCTCTACATCTCACAGAGACATTGTGAGGATTAAGTAATTTTTATAACATGCCCATCTACTGATGGGGCTACCTACAAACCTAGACAGATAAACCATGGGACACAAATGAATCTTGTATTTTATTTCCATAACAACTACTAATGAATCTCATTAACAGACTTTAGTCAGACACCTTACATGCCAAATCTAGCTATGAGCTATTTTTTATATCTGGGGTCTAAGCCTTGCAAAATAGGCAGTGATGGTAGAAATATTGGCAGGTCCTTAACTCCAGTGGCCTTAGCAGGCCCTGCTAAAATGCTTTCAAACACATATCCATTGCTGTTAAGTCCTAAGTTGACCCTCAAGAGAAAAGAGTGATAATATTAAAATAAAGTCAATGTAAACATCTGTCTGCTTTAATCTCTCTTTATTGATTTTTTCATGATTTTAGCACATATATTTCCCAGCTTTATCTCAGTGTCAATGCAGGCTATGTGCAGTCATTACACTGGAGACTACATATATGCTTTCAGCAAGTACTCAGAAAAGTGAAATACACAAATACTCAGCAAAGAACATGATGACTTATCATATACAGAACTTTATTTAAGAAAGAAGTGAAAAATATGGACCTTTTACCTATAGTACTTTAATAGTTGTCAGAGAAGGTAGTTTGTGATTGTAGCGAAAAAGTCTAAAATCAAAAACGTATTTTAGAATGCTGTTGCATCTATATTCATATGCTATGACCATTCCAACATGTACATATTACCAGCCACGTATGTACAGAGAAGGTCCACTATCTGTGGCACCCTGAACATCATGTCTCTCTGGAGGTGTGGTTTTATCAACTTTAGCCTTTTTTGAGAACTCTCCCACAATGTCTCTGTTACTGGTGCAGCTCCAACAGTGGTAGCAACACTAGGAGCGTTAGCATAGACAGGGCACTGGGCTCTTCTACTACTCCATCTTTTAGCCCTGCTCTGAGAAAAAAATCATGTATGCAAATATTTCTGACTGCACCCACAAACAAGTTATTTGCACATATATTGGCGGGTTATGCACCTAACCAATGGTGTGTGAGCACAAAGTCCTGTTTTTCTCTAAGGAAATGACATTTGTGTATACAAATAGAACCCACCTCTGAAAATCCAGTCCTCAGGTGGATTGTTGTCATGGTCTGAAAATTCTCTTCCAGAAAGTTTCGGACAGGAAAACCTCAGCCCATCCTCAGATGCACTGGTGACACATTTTCCTTCAGTCCTTTTTTTTTTTTTTTTTTTAAATAGTTTTCTTGTCCTGTAACCATCTCTTTGATTATTTCTCAACATTAGTATTATAATTATTTGTAACACAGTACATCCCACACCTGCCCAATCAGAATCAGAGTTTTACTATGTCAGGCATTGTACAAACATAAAATAAAAAATAGGCCTTGCCCCAAAGAGTTTACAATCAGAACTGTTAGTGAGAAAAAAAATTTGCTTTGGAAATTTTTACTTGCTTTGTTCATACATTTTTCAGTGTTCCAAATTCAGCTGCACAATTTAAATCCTATGGGATTTTCTATGACTAGGATGGGATTTTTACTTCAATATTAGGTTTGTGTGTCTTGTATTTTTGTTTTGTATCACTTTGTCAGAAGAGCTGATATTAACTACCTTATGACACAGAAATCAGGAAGTTCTAGAAATAAAGAGTTATATTTAGGGCCCTACCAAATTCACGGCCATGAAAAACATGTCACAGATCACAAAATCTGGTCTCCCCAC
Source organism: Trachemys scripta elegans (assembly GCF_013100865.1). Lineage (NCBI taxonomy): Eukaryota > Metazoa > Chordata > Testudines > Emydidae > Trachemys > Trachemys scripta. The sequence goes on from NC_048299.1 coordinate 136,922,215, forward strand.
CACCCCATGAAATCTGGTCTTGTGTGTACTTTTACCCTATACCAGTGGTGGGCAACGTGCGGCTCGCAGGCTGCCCATGGCCCATCAGGGTTTAGTTTGCCTGGCTGCCCATAGCTCCCAGTGCCGGCAGTTTGCTATTTCCGGCCAATGGGAGCTGCGGGTAATGGCAGCCAGGCCCATGCAGCTTCCCACAGCCAGGGACAGTGAATTGCGGCAACTGGGAGCTACGGGCAGCCGTGCAAATGTAAATAAACTGTCTGGCGACCCACCAGTGGATTATCTGATGGGCCGCATGTAGCCCATAGGCTGCAGGTTGCCCACCACTGCCCTATACTATACAGATTTCACAGGGGAGAACAGAGTTTCTCAAATTGGGGGACCTGATCCAAAAGGGAGTTGGAGGGGGGGTGCAAGTTATTTTAAGGGGGTTGTGGTATTGCCACCCTTACTTCTGCGCTGCCTTCAGAGCTGGGCAGCTGGAGAGCAGTGGCTGTTGGCTGGGCACCCAGCTCTGAAGGCAGCACCCCGCGAGCAGCAGTGCAGAAATAAGGGTGGCACTATCATACCAAGCCATCCTTACTTCTGCGCTGCTTCTGATGGCTCTTCCTTCAGAGCTAGGCTTCCAGCCAGCAGCTGCCACTCTCTGGCCAACCAACTTGGACAGCAGCAGCAGTGCAGAAGTAAGGGTAGAAGTACCGTGACCCCCCTACAATGCCTCTTTGGGTCAGGACCCCTACAATTACAACATTTGGAAATTTCATGATTTCAGATATTTATATCTGAAATTTCACATTTTTAAAATCCTATGACCGTGAAATTGACCAAAATGGACCATGAATTTGGTAGGGCCCTAGTTATATTCAATATGCAGAGTTGTACTCTGTGCCAACTACTGGAATAAGACCAATCAGATATCTGTGACCAAGGGCAAAGATCAACAAACATCCCCCATTTCCTCCACAGGAAATGGCAACACCTTACTACCATATTTGGAAAATGACAGATACATGATACCATGCAAGGACTACTGTGTCAACTATTTTGGCAAAGCCACAAAGAGTTATTTGCAAGAATAATAAAGCATCATGAGAAATGAGAATGCAACATTACAGGCTGTAACACAGCCACTACAATCGAAACCTACTGTATACAAGTGCAAACAAAGCCAATTACAATATGGAAAAGCAAGACTCTGAAAGATAAAGCAAGGAAATTTTTACACCGACACAATGGAAAAATCCACCATCACGCACCACCAATCAGCGTCATCACAACACGGACTGATACTGCTACTAAATGTTTTCCAACAATGGAAATGCATGTTCAATCTCCCATCAAGTTCTGACAAGTCATCTGACATGAAAGAGAAGATTAAACAGGATAATGAAAAACAATGATAATCCACTAAGGTCTGGTCTATACTACCCGCCTGAATCGGCGGGTAGAAATCGACTTCTCGGGGATCGATTTATTGCGTCCCGTCGGGACGCGACAATCGATCCCCGAATCGGTGCTCTAACTCCACCAGCGGAGGTGGGAGTAAGCGCCGCCGACAAAAAGCCGCAGAAGTCGATTTTGCCGCCGTCCTCACAACGGGGTAAGTCGGCTGCGATACGTCGAATTCAGCTACGCTATTCACGTAGCTGAATTTGCGTATCTTAAATCGACTCCCCGCTGTAGTGTAGATGTACCCTAAGCAAGGTTTTGATAACACACATTTTACTCCACCAAAGCCATTGCAATTACAAGCATTATTCCATTCACTTTAGAGTGACACCCTTCTAAAGACATAAGCACCATAGAGTACCAGCAAAAGTGTGACAGGCCACTGGGTGGGCTGTACAAGGTCGGTGAGTGCCAGCAGCAGTGTGGTGTCATCAGCTTCTGACAGTACTGGACTCCATTGAAGGTCTGGAGGTAGAGGTGCCATGAATCTGTCCCCTCCCTCTTTATGCTGGAAAATGGAGTTGACCCCACACAGAACATGCCATTCAGTCTAAAGTGGTACAGTTACCCTGTTTTATTATTATTCAGTGATAGCATTATTTTAATCTTAAATTGTGCACATTATGGCAAACAGAAGAAGCCATTATTTATTGTTTGAATGTACAACAGAAGTATAGTTTATAAGCTTTACCTCTCAAGTGTATTTTACAACTCCAAGGGCAAAGTCTGTCACAGACAGCCGACCCCTACTGAGCAGGGAAGGAAATGACTGCAGATCAGCCACCCCCAGAGATGCAGCAATCAGGATTCTGAATATGAGTTGTTATAAAACAATACCAAGGCCATTTCCAAAGTCAGAACTGCTAAAAATTAGATGGACTAGTTTGAGCCTGAGGTACTCAGCTCCCTGGAGATGGGTATGAGACAAAGAATATGCCTACAGAGATTGTAACTCAGGGGCAGTGGGAACGGATTTCTTTTCAGGAATACCTCTTAAGCACACAACGATCACTGTGAGTTTGTTAATACTTCTGACCAAAAATTCTATGGAAAGCAGAAAAGATGAGCCCTTTTTTAAAGAGACAGGCAGAACAAAAGAGTCAGTCAGGAACAGCTCTCTGCAGGCTATCAGTCTGACTAAGGGCTGGTTTACATACAAAATTCATACTGCTTTAAATCATACTGGTATAAAGTGATATGACTCCTCCCCCTCCCTTAGTGTGGATGCAATTACACTGTTACAAAAGTACTTATTTTAATATCACTTATACCCATCCAGGAAGGAAATAAGTTACAGCAGAAGTTTATAGATGTATAACTGTGTGTACACTAAGGGTTGTACCCAGCATAACTATATTGGTAAGAAACCACAGCCTTAACCTAGTTATACCATACCAATACAAAAATCCATGTGTAGACCAGGCCTCAGGATATGTGAAATAAATAGGTGTATTTTCTTTTTCTGTAATTTAAGATGAAACAGCCGATCCAGTTTAGCTTGTAGTGAAATATAAATTTAGGGAACATCTACACTTAAACTGCTGTAGCTCTTCACTGTAGACACTATCTATGCCAATGGAAAGGGTTTTCCCATCAGCGTAGGTAATCTATCTCCCCGAGAAGCAGTAGCTAGGTGGATGGAAGAATACTTCCTTCGACCTAGTGCATTCTACACTGGGGGGTTAGGTCGGCATAGCTCCATCTTTCAGAGGTGTGGATTTTTCACACCTCTGACACACAATGCTATGCGGATGTAAGTTCCCAGTGTAGACCAGCTCTTAGTCATAAAAAGAGATGCCTTTAATTTTCTTCTATCCATTTTTTCTTCTGTGCTTTTAATCTTCAAATAAAACTTGTTTTACTAAGGAATCTTTCTGTTTGGAAAGGCTAACTCAGGACTTCAGTCTCACAAGAGAGACAGAGAGACAGATAGGGTCCCTATGGATGAGGCTGCCAGGTAAAGGAGATTGGGAAGTCAAGGCATGCACCTTTGTTTCAGTGCAGAAAGGCAAAGATCATAATATCCACACCACAGAAGGGCAAAAGAAGGCAACTCACCAGGTGGGCAGGTGGGAGACCAAAATGAAACAAGAGGTACCAATGGCCTAATGTTCTCTCACACACATTATAATGTAAGGTCGAAACAGATCTGCACGTAAGCCTTGTTGCTAGCTACTCACCACTTTTTCCTGCAGTTGTGATGGTGTCTGTCTTGCTCCTGCCCTGTTCTGGTCTTGCTCCAATCTACCCCAGCTGTACTTGGTTGCCTAGTTTCTAAGTCTGGCTCCAGTCATTTAAACCTATTAAAAGAGAGTACAAAATGCTTCTAAGGGCTTGTCTACATGGAGATTTGCCTGGCTTGCTATGCACTGTCTTCATGCAAGCAAACTCTAGCACACGCCCAATGTGATTTGTTGGCATTTCATATCCATTTTGTGCAAGGGTAAATGGGTCTATCAGATGCAAGGCAGCAGGGAACCAGCCCATTGACTGCAATGGGCCAGCATCTGTGACTAAAACAAGCACAATTCCATTCTAAGTGTAAATTAGACTTTTCCTTCAAGGCACTAGGGGCTCAGTTTGTATGCACACAAGTAACTTCAATGGGTCTCTTGTCTACTAAAGGACTTCTGGCATGGTACTTTAGTATCAAAGGTTATAGAAGGAAGTTTAGTCCCCAGTAGTTAGGAAGAAATCCAGCTTTGTCTTAAGTTCACCCATTTCAGTGTTTAGATCTTTTTTATTTCTTTAACAAATAAGCCTGAGGTGCCAGAATAAGTGATTCTCTATAGACAAAGTGCTTACAAAAAAGTACCCTTGCGGTAATCCTCTCTCTAAACCACATCCACCAACCCCTGTGGGGTACTTCATGTTAGCAGTACAAAACATATGTTCTTCATTCATTCAATTTGGGATGAGCACTAAGAAAAAAAAAAAGACCTCTCTTACTATGGTAGGCTCCATATGCTTCAAATTGCTGTGTGGGCATGGCATGCAGACTATTCAGTTTCACAGCAAGAAAATAAAATACAGTAAATTACCTGTCCAGGACATCAAAGAGGCATAGATTGCTGCTCTTCCGCCATGATCATCAGATGATTAAATATCGTTTGCTCATTAAAGACTCTTGCATGGCTCACCCCGTCCCCTGGTCTTTGCTTGCTTAATAAATGACATCAAGGTTTTTACCTTCCTAATTGCAACTGGATACAAGCTCTGTAGCACTGAAGGGGCTTTGAGAGAGAGGGAAGGGAATCTGTTTCCTACTGTGTACAAGTGGTTTTAATTTAAAATACCTAGAGACCAAAAAGCTATACACAAGGTGGTCTTAATTTCCCTTGCACCAGTAAAACCCAGGACACTGAGCACCCAGCAGTGGAGAAGGTAGTCATAAGGTTAAGTTTCCTCAACTGAGCCTGGAGTTAGCTTCAAAGGAAGGTTAATTACCCCAATTGGACTGTGGCAGAATCACATGACTGGCCAGCCTGCCTGATAGGCTGAAAGCAACCACCAGGTCTGCATATGTAAACTCAGCAGCCTGGTTACTAGCTGCTTACCACTTATTCCTGCAGTTGTGATTGTGTCTGTCTTGCTCCTGCTCCAGTCTACCCTATCTGTACTTGGTTGCATAGCTTCTAAGTCTGGTTCTGATCTCTGGCTCCAGTTATTGTCTTCTGATTCTGGCTCTGACCCCTGGCTTGATCCCTGATTCTAAATTTGGCCTGTGGTGCTGGTTCCTGGTTCTAACCATTAGGTAAGACTGCCCATGTCCTGGTCCTGACAGCCACTCACAAGGGTCTTGAGGCTATGCTGGGCAGCCATAAGCCTACTCCATCAGTGGCGCACTGTCAGCAAACCCAGCCTCAGAAGTGGGTAGTACTGCCAGGGGAGAGTTTATTGATTGATTAGCCCTTTTTCTCACTGATGTATGTGAGCACCTCCCTAAATTAATGATGAGTTTAGCCCTGTGAGGTAAGGAAGAACTGTGATGCGCCTTTTATGGAGGGGAACTGTGACTGAGTGAGTTGCCCAAGGTCACACTGGTAGTGTGTGGCAGAGCCATGAATTTAATCCAGCTCTGGTGAGATCCAGTTCAGGGCTGTAACCACAAGACCTGCTTATTCCCCAGAACTATGACTATGAAGTTGAATGTGCTAATATAGTGTATTTCCTATGCAGTCTCCATCATTAGCATTCACAGCAGTTCTCCTCTGGTGATTCCAACACAACCTTTCCTCCCTCAAGACTGAATCCCCCTATTGGTATAGAGGACTGTGATTTGCAAAATATGGAGTTAATCAAATGCTTTCTCTCAATAAGAAGAAATCAGATTGTCTATTTCCCTCCTTACCCCTCCCAGCCACACAAGTAGTCCACTTGAAGCTGTTTAGCTACAGCAAAAGAACACTTACATTCAGGGAGTCTTATTTTAAAAGTAACTGATGGTGTGATGCTGTGGAATCCGAAATCAAAATAACTGCTTAAGATACACTAAAACATGCTTTGTCCTTATATTTTTCTCTCCTTTCACCTTCCTTATATTTACAATATCCATAACATTGCTAAGAGGGAGCAGGGGGAGAGTATGGTAAGCAAGTATCTGAAGGCTGTGAATACCAAGCAGGGAGAGAAATGGGAGTATTATTAATAGTAATACCTAGTTCTTATGTAGTAATTTCACTGTAGACCTCAAACCACTTTATATAAAGAGGATCAGTTTCATTATCTTCAGTTTACTAGTGGAGAATCTGAGGTATAGGAAGTGACTTGCCCAGGGTTACCAAGCAGAACAGGAGCTGAACTCAAGTCTCCTGAAACTAAATCCAGTGCCTATCCAATAGATCACATGTTGTAGGAGGAACAGGGATTAAATTTGTGTGAAGAAAATCACCAGACTAAGCTGGTATTTATCCAAGAGTTCAGCAGGCAATACAGTGTTAAACACTATAGCAGAAACACTAACCCAAATATGTACAACACCCTAACAAAGATGCTCATAATGCTATTGAACACTAGAAAGTCAATAATGTGGTGCCTATTTTTAAATAAAACTGTTGAGATTTACAGCCTGCTGAGATTCACCCCATTACTGAGTAAACTGATGAAGAGTCCAATTAAAGATGGAATAGCAGAACAGTTGGATAAGTATAATTTGATAGGCTCAAACCCAGCGTGATTCCTGTATGGAAAAATCTCAATCCTTTAACCTAATAGAGGGTTGTTGGGGGGTTGTTTTTAAGTTAGAGGAAAAGTAGATAAAGTTGGGCATAATTAACTTGTATTTTCAAAATCATTTTATTAGGTTTTTCCCAAAATATCATTAATAGGATTTTAAAAAAATAACTATAGTATATTATTATTTATATGTATGAGTGGGTACTTTTCTAAGGAACAAAAATCTTTCTGTGATTTAGAAACTAATTAAGCAATAGGAAATTAAAGTTGAAAAGCTGCTCCTAAGAATGGAGATGTAGTAATTTTTGAGTGAGGAGTCTCAAGTGTCTTTATCATTATTAATGATTTGGAGAAGGAAGTGGACAGCAAGTTGATGACATTTCCTGATGATACTCAGTTGTTTCAGTTAGCAAAAGCCATAGTGTTTTGGGAGAAACACCAGATGGAGTTGGAACACATGAGGGGATTGAACAGCATGATGGCAGATAAAATGTAATTTGGCTAAATCTAAGGTAATGCACATTGGCATTATTAATCTAAACTTCTCAGATTTGCTCTTGGGCTCTGAACTTGTAGGGTCTCTGAGAAAAGAAATTTGAGAGTCATCTCCAACGGTTTAATAGAGATATATCTTTCCCATATGCGAAGAAATTTAGAAAAGCAAACAGAATGCTTGAGTTCTTTCTATAAAGGAACAAAATAAGTGATGAGGAAGATCACCCTGGAAAAAGCACCAAATTTATCACAACTCTTGAGCTAAATAAATCATCAAGACTTTCTGGCTGATATTTTCCAAATTGTCTAGGGAATATAGATACCCAATTTTATTCAATTAATTGAAACAGTGCATCCAAATCCCCAGGCAGCTTTGAAAATATCAGTCTTTATGTCCCATCTGCTGTAGCCCAGTGGGTTTGCTTACCTCTATTTTATTCTCTGCTTTGCATTATATTCTGCTTTATTATATTCAGCAATAATGCAAGAAACCTACAGGCTTGTAACCTGTAAAACATTGGCTTCAGCAGTTAGCATGAGGCTTGAGGTCTACAAATTTTGACATAGAGAAACTTAGGTAACTCGTAAGTTTTGGGAAACTGGAAGTAGAGTGTAGGGGGGAATTTTGTCCATAATGACATAAGCCAACCACAGAACATGAACTGACACCACCTTCTGGAAGGTTTTGGATGGAACATCCGACCGCAAGAGTTCCATGGCAACAAATTGACACATATGATAACGGGGTGAAATCATAAATACAGTATTCTATAGAAGAAGGACACCTTAACATTGGTAAGGGGAGGAAATAGAAATAAGGAAGAGGGAAGAAACCCCTATTGAATATGCATTACACATGGTAACGTCAGCCTAATATATTATAAAAGTGGCATCCCGGCCTGGGGACAGTAGGAGAGAGAGATGTAGCCTTTGGAAGGGGCCAGGATGATGGCCACTGGTGAAGATGAGGAAGGAGACGGTGATGAGGAAGATGATGGCAAACATTTCAGGTTGTTTTGCAAGGGATGGTATAAGTATGGATGCTCAGATTTACTTTCTGTATTATCCCTATCTACATTACTGAGTGGGAGTGTGTGCGACTTTGCTAAATTTATTAATAAGTTATTTATTTATAAATATAAAAGAGTTCCTATAGTGTGTGTGTTGCACTTGTGCACATTGGGGTTCCCAACTACCCTGTTTCCCCGAAAATAAGACAGTGTCTTATATTAATTTTTGCTCCCAAAGATGCGCTAGGTCTTATTTTCAGGGGATGTCTTATTTTTCAGAAATGAAAAATGCCTTATTATCGGTGGATGCCTTATTATCGGGGAGGTCTTATTATCGGGGGGATGCCTTATATTACAACGAGAGGCAAAACTGTAAGTAGGCCTTATTTTCGGAGGATGTCTTATTTTCGGGGAAACAGGGTATATAATAACTTTTAATAATACTGGGCCTGATCTTGGGACAAGAACCTTTCATCCCCCCAAAGTGATAACCGGGAATTTTTATTTATAGTCTATAGATCAGGCTACTGTTCTCAAATCAATTTCTTTACCTTTTTTTCTACACCTTCACTCCTCCCGCCCCCCCCACCCCTCAGCCTCCCAAATACTTTTTTAGATCAGCATATTTGAGAAGACAGCAAGCTCAACATGAAATTTAAGGTGACATAAAATCCCTTCTTAACTCCTAAGGAAAAGACACAGATGGTATGCATACTGCCAGTGTGTGAAGATGAGATAACCTGTAGAAACCATTACATGCATTCACTGTCCTCTCAGATCACCAATACATTAAGAACCTCTCAGATCAAACAAAATGTGGGCTAAAAGAATGGAAAATCCTATCACAGAATAACTGCATATAAAAATGCACACTAAGCGTGAAATACACTAGAACCTGCTTCATCCCGACTTAATCAATTATGAGGACGTCTCCCTATTGAACAGATTCTGAGCCTAATCCAAAACCTGGGAAATAAATGGAATCAGTCCAATGATTTCAGTAGACTTTGGATTAGGTTCTCTTTGCCCAAATGCCCAGTTTTCCAGACATATATTTGGTGACAGCCAAGTGGTTCAGATAAGCATGAGTCTAATCATGTATGTTCAAATGTGGCACCTTTCAAGCTATTCTAACTGCCGATGAATCGAAGAGCTTACAAAAGTATTTCCAGCACTGGTGTCTCATTCTAACCATCATTATGCCACTGCTGAGCAGTAGCAGACTTTCAGAGCCTTGCAGTTCAACTTCATGACCTGGCTATATTCTAAATGTAACTTTAAAAAAAAATAATGTATCAGTCTGAAAAGTGGACTGATACATTCAAGAATCCATTCTTTCAGAAATCTGAGTCCAATACCAATGCCCTGTTCTCAAGGGGCAATTCTGCCTCAACTATTGACTAACTGGAGACTAAGGCACAGAACAAATTCTTCTGCCGCTTACATGGGTCCCTCTTCTAGAATCACTGCCTCTACACAGAACCTTTCATAACAATAATCCCACAGCACATAACCCAAAAACTGAAGATTTGCTTACACTCTAAGAAAAAAAAATTGGAAAACTATGCCACTTATAACAGGATAGTTATTCAGTTGAGTGTGTTTGTTATTATAGTGATGTTCTGTACACACACAGTAACTTTTCATCCAAAATTTTCCAAACCATTTTCCAAACATTAATTAATCCTCACAACACCCCTATTAGGTAGAAAGAATTATCTCCACTTTACAAATAGGGAAACTGAGTCAAGGCAAGGTTAAGTGAATTGTTTCAGACCACAATGTGAGGTAAAGGCTGAGCTCAGAGAAGGAATCAGTCTTCTTTTTTCCCAGTCACTTACTCTAAATTGGATAAAATTGAAGCTATAGAAGGTTAGTTATTCCATTATTATAAATATAGGACCAAATTCTGCTCCCTATATTCATATAACCTCGTGGGGTTCACTGGGCAATAAGAATTGCACTATCTAGTTTTGCTTCAATGTTTGGATTTGAATTACTGAATTTCACCTGATTTCGTGACCAAAACATGCATGGTTTCAACATACCACCATAAACCAACCCAGGATGAAATAAAGAAGATTCACAAACTATAGCACATTTTGGCTGAGTTGTTAGATTGTAAAGAAAAAAAGTGCATGTTATGTATATTGAGTTTTGTATTCAAAATTTACTCTAAATCTATTCCAGTTTGGGACAGTACACAATAAAATAAAGTAAAATTGCACATCCTAAAAAACTACATAAAAGAAATTGTTACTGGTTGCCTTCTCTTTCCTTATTATTTGTTTTTAGATCCAATAACCTTTAACACTCAGCAGTACCCAACATGGTTATAAAAATATTAAAAATAATACACTAACAATAAACATGTTCCCTGTTTCCTTCTTTTGCAACTCAGTGTTGTGATCTGGCTCACCCTCTTATTTGCTAGAGGGGGAAGAAGGGACAAATGCCAACCATTTACAAAGGCAAATAACAACAACAAAGGAATAAAGGTATTTCAGTTTAGTGATTTTACTAAAGCTCAAAACCTAAAGTAAACGCAAAGGAGTTAGTGGGTAGAGAGACTTCATATGTCACTCATCTGACATAGCATTTCGGACCTGTGTTAATAAAAAAACACCAATCACAAAGCCCACAAATATTGCATCCAACAGGAAAAATATATCAACAGCAATAACAGCTAATAACACAGAAAATATCATAATGCCACTATATAAATCCATGGTACGCCCACGCCTTGAATACTGTGTGCACTCCTTTTCAAAAATATATATTAGAATTGGAAAAGGTACAAAGAAGGACAACAAAAAAGATTAAGGATATGGAACAGCTTCCATATGAGGAGAGAATAAAAAAAGTTTGGAACTGTTCAGCTTAGAGAAGAGATGACTATGGAGGGATATGATTGATGTTTATAAAATTATCAATGGCGTGGAGAAAGTGAATAAGGAAGTGCTATTTACCCCATCATATAACAGAAGAAATAGGGGTCACCCAATTAAATTAATAGGCAGCAGGTATAAAGCAAACATAAGGAAGTACTTCTACACATGATGCACAGTCAACCTGTGGTATTCATTGCCGGGGACATGGTGAAGGCCAAAAAATAAACTGGATAGACCATACTGAGAATGCCACACTCAGTATAGACTGCAAGAAACAGGGCAGACAATCCCCAAAGCTGGTGGCTTATACTATAGATTCACCAAAAAAGTAACAAAAGAGCTTCTGCAGTAACACATTGGTTAACCAGAAGCCAAACATAGTCCCCTTTCCGCATTCCAGCCCTTGGCTCCCATCTACCCATTTCACATATGTGAGGTTCTTTCTAATCCCAGAGGCTCAAACGCATACCCCCATGTTAATGTGAAGCTCAGATCTTACCCAAATATCACGCTGTCAGTCAACCCTTAGAAAATGAACAAAACATTTAATAATACAAGTAAAGAGTTATAAATAGTTAATAGCTCATATACATAGACATGCAAAGTCCTTATATCAGGTTTTAAGCAGTGATGGAATGGACCCTCTGGTAACTTCCAGAAGATTGGAAGGTCCTCAGTCCATAACTCATAGTTGTAAAGCCACAGTTCAGAGAAGCAGAGCAGGAAAGAGGTAACATGGAGATGTTTCAGATGTCTTTTCATATGCTCTGCCATGTGCATGTAAATTTACTGGCCCAAACAAAGTCCACAGCCCCTGTCTGTGGAAAGTTACTGTCCAAGATGGAATCCAGGGTGTCAATGAGCATATCACATTCCCCTACAAATTTTGCTGAATCACAGAGGGTGGCCATTGGCTCCTTGCTGTCTGAGGCATCCTCAGGAGGAGCTATCTGGACAGGATGAGTTTCTTTACTGGTGTATTGTGACAGTGGAGTGTCCTTGCTAGGCCATCAACATCAGCATGCATCTTGCCCTAATGTAAATTCTATGTGGGGGGTGTCACCCAGGAATACAACACAGGTTTAGATAAAAATACATAGTCAATATTCATAACTTCAGATACAAAGATGATATATGCATATAAACAGGATAATTATACTTAGCAAATCATTTTCATTTTCCAATTTCCATTGTCACCTTATATGACATAATTTGTACAAGAGTTGTTGCAATTGTGTAACAATAGTAACAATGATAAAAATGGTCATCTTTCTTATGCACAGCATCACAACTGGTTTCAGTAAAGAATTAGATAAATTCATGGAAGTGAAGTCCATTAATGGCTAGTAGCCAAGATGGTCAGGGATGTAACCTCATGCTCCAGGTGTCCCTAAACCTCAACTGTCAGAAGCTAGAACTGGATGAAATGGGATGGATTACTCAATAATTACTCTGTTCCCAGGATGGGCAGGGATGGTGTCTCTAGCCTCTGTTTGCCAGAAGCTGGGAATGGGTGACGGGGATGGATCACTTGATGATTACCTGTTCTGTTCATTCCCTCTGGGTACCTGGCATTGGCCACTGTCAAAAGACAGGATACTGGGCTAGATAGACCTTTGGTCTGACCCAGTATGGATGTTCTTATGTTCTGTTAATTCTGTCTGAAGCATCTGGCAGTGACCACTGTTGGAAGACAGGATATTGTCTAGATGGACCATTGGTCTGATCCAGTATTGCCAGTCTTACGTTTTTATGTTCTTATTCCATGATGAGGAAAGATATTCAAACATGGTCCCCAACTCCTTCTTTGGAGACTTCTGTCCTCCCCCATTTCTTGACAGAAATGGACAAGTAAAGGCCTTGCTGTTGTTGCTGAATTCCACAGTTTCAGGGTCTCTTGGACTGGCAAGAGAAGAAAACACCAGAAGAGGAGACTCCAGTGAACCTATCCTGCCCCCTCCAGTCTCCTGAACTGTCAAGAGAAGCCCTTCACAGGAAATAGGGTGGTCTCAGGCCCACAACAGTCTGCTCATATGGAACATCCTGCAGGAGATTAAGAGCTTTGCTTAAAGAGCAAAGACTGAGGATATGTCTACACTTAAACTGCTATGGTGGCACAACAGCGGTGCTGCAGCTGCACCACTGTAGCTCTTCAGTGTAGACACTACCTGCACTAATAGCAGGTAATCCACCTCCCCAAAAGCCCCCCAAGAATTCTTCCTTCAAGCTAGCACTGTCTACACAGGGATTACGTCAGCATAGTTACATCTTTTAGGGGTGTGGATTTTTCACACCTCTGAGAGACATCACTATTCTGATGAATGTTCCCAATGTGGCCCAGCCCTCAGACTATTCATTTCATGTGCCAGAATTACAGCTCAAAACACACACAATATGATCCTAAAAAACTATTTTTTACAGTCTACAAATAAGTACAGTTTTTAATAACTAATATCAAAGCTGACATACTCCCCTTTGAAGAGTTTTCATATGGGAGAGATATGAATCATATTACTTACATGGTTAAGTAATGGAATAAAAAAGCTCACAGAGAAGGGGTCATAGCAACAAAGGGACAAGTTATTTCTAACTAATTAAAAAGATTTTATTATGGAAGAAATACAGCAAAATTAATTCACCTTTCATTTACGTTTATTCTTAGATCATGGAAATCAAGAATGATAACCCAAGCCACTTGAACTCTCTCAGAAAGGTGAAATTCCTCGCAAAAGAAAGGAAAATGTAATATCTCCAGAACACTGTTGAGTCCTCTCTACTCCCACTCCTATAAAGTTTCTATAAAACTCCTCTACTCTTCTGTCAATTTCTCGTCCAACAATAAATCAAAACTCCTTCAATGTAGCAGGAGAAATGTCCATTTCTCCATAAATTAAATACATGCAGCAAAAGATCGGTTTATTTGTTTCATACATCTTTAAGGCAGTAGTTTGTGAGAGACTGGACGACCCAGGGAACTGGTAATGGGGTATTGGAGCCTTTCTTCTCTAGGCCACAGATTGAAATTTAGTCTAGGTCAGAAGAGAACACAAGTCATTCACACCCAATGTCTATCGGATGGCCAACTGTATTAGAAGTGAGTCTGTGGTCTGAGTCCAGTCCATAATGGACAGGTTTACACAAAACACAGCAATCACCAAAATCAGTACTAATGGGCTTCTCATGGCTGACAGTCTCAGCAGATCCAAAGACTGAATACACATGGTAGCATTTTACTCCTGGAGTTATTCCTTCCTGGTAGTTGTTTGAGGTGTACACACAGGGCAGGGGGTGGAATACACTTTTAAAAGTTTTTCCAACACATCAACTTGAACAACTATTTAAACCATTTCTGTGAGGTAATGTTAGAGTCATTGTAAACAGTTATGAAATTCCAGTGATACTTACTAGCAGAGCAAGAGTAAGTAAATCAGATTCCTCCCCAGAGTTGATCTAGTACATATACTTATTTGCTCTTGATTCAACATTGTGATTATCACTCTTTGTTCATATATATCACCAATTAATACACACACTGAAGAGAAAACAGATTCCAATGTTTTTAATGAGGCAGCATTGTTTCTGGAAAGCATGTTTGCACTGTTTCCTGGAATGGAAATTCAGGATACTGAACAGAGTGACTCATAGCAGCTACAGAGAGGACTGCAGCCGTGGCAGCATCACATTCTTATTATGCAGCATCACACTCTACAACAACCGCAGTTAAGGGAAGCAGCTGATTTGACTACATGCTGACACACTGTAAAAATTCACAGCCTTCAAAGGGTCCCAGTTTTTCTTACTTTATACATATGATTTATATTCCTACCACCAAATTGCCAAAGTCTGATAGATCAGAACTTTTTAAAGGCTTTTGCTGTCAAGATACACTTGTTCTCTTCCATATTTATTTCTTTCTGCATCTACCTGGATCACATTCAGTAAACAAGTCCAAAAGCCATTGTTTTGAAAACTATAAAGAAATTATGGTGATCAGGATGGAAGCTCCCCTTTTGCAGTAGAAGGACCTGGTGCCACAGAACAGTTGATGCAGTGAGCACAAAGATTTCCAGATGGAATAAATGATCCAGAAATACATATTCCAAGCACAAAGTTATGTATGTAAATTCTGAGAAGCTTTTTTTGCCATAAAAAGCTTTGTGTGGCCTGAACTTATAGCTTTCTATGTATAACACCCTATGTGTATAGTGTTTTATTGTTGCTGTTTCCTTTTAAACTGCTTATATTCCAGTATCATAGTAGGATAAGCATTGGAAAACCCCTCAATGGATTTATCTGCATGGATCCTCTTGTAGTATCTGGGTCTCAGAAGGTAAGTTGACTAAGAGGTATAGAAAAGCACACTAAATATGAGCAAAAAGAATGAGGAGTACTTGTGGCACCTTAAAGACTAACCAATGTATTTGGGCATAAGTTTTCATGGGCTAAACCCACTTCATCGGATGCATGTAGTGGAAAACACAGTAGGAAGATATAGATAGATAGATAGATACAGAGAACATGAAAAAATGTGTGTTGCCATACCAACTCTAACAAGACTAATCAATTAAGGTGGACTATTATCAGCAGGAGAAAAAAAAAACTTTTGTAGTGATAATCAGGATGGCTCATTTCAAACAGTTGACAAGAAGGTCTGAGCAACAGTAGGAGAAAAATTAGCATGGGGAAATAGTTTTTACTTTGTGTACTAACCCATCCACTCCCAGTCTTTATTCAAGCCTAATTTAATGGTGTCCAGTTTGCAAATTAATTCCAGTTCTGCAGTTTCTCGTTGGAGTCTGTTTTTGAAGTTTTATTGGTGAAGAAATGTGACTTTTAGGTCTGTAACTGAATGACCAGGGAGGTTGAAGTGTTCTCCGACTGGTTTTTGAATGTTATAATTCTTGACGTCTGATTTGTGTCCATTTATTCTTTTGAGTAGAGACTGTCTGGTTTGGCCAATGTACATGGCAGAGGGGCATGTATCACACTGGTCGATATGCAGGTGAATGACCCTCTGATGGTGTGGTTGATGTGATTAGGTCCTATGATGGTGTCACTTGAATAGATATGTGGACAGAGTTGGCAACGGGCTTTGTTGCAAGGATAGGTTCCTGGATTAGTGTTTTTGTTGTGTGGTGTGTGGCTGCTGGTGAGTGTATGTATCTTCCTACTGTATTTTCCACTGCATGCATCCAATTAAGTGAGTTTAGCCCATGGAAGCTTATGCCTAAATAAATTTGTTAGTCTCTAAGGTGACACAAGTACTCCTCGTTCTTTTTGCTGATACAGACTAACACAGCTATCACTCTGAAACCTGACATTAAATATGAGAAAGTGGGGGAATATTTTCAATGGCACAATAGTGAGGTAGCATCCAGGGGCAGACTGTTAAAGGTTCTTAGGTGCCTAAATATGCAGATAGGTATCTAATGGAACTCCCATGGGAGTAATGCACTAATGCATATTTGAAAAACCCATTAGGTGCCTATCTGCAGGCACCCAAATCATTAGGCAGAAAATACCTTTAAAATATGTCTCCTAGCTCCTACTGAAAGTCAAAGGCAGCTGGGTGTGTAACTGCCCTTTGTACCTTTGAAAATCTCTCTGTTGTATGCAAGGTTTAAAAAGAGCCCAAGACATATTATAGATTATAATGTTATTTGGGGGTCCTCTTTCTCTTCTTCACTATTATCACCATTCATTTACCTGCAAGGCAAGGGAAAGGACCCAATTATTCATGCTCTGCAGTGGAGGTTTGGAAAGGAGTAACTAACTGCCTCCTGGACAGAGGAGGCGTAGCTAAGCCTTATAAGTAGACTGAAGGAGCTAAGTTGGGGGAGAGACAGCAGAAGAGACAGGTCTCTCTGACTGAGAGAAGCTCTGGGATAGGGCTTAACAGGAAGGATATAATAAGTGAACTATAACGAAACCTAAGAGGGACAAAAAAGCTATTAATTTGAAAATTTGTTTCGATTTTGATTTGGACTTCTTTGTACTACCCCTAAGGGGTTAGACTTTTACATGTCTTGGGGGAGTCGGGAGAAGATCCAGGTAGAAAAAAGTCATTGCATGCCCAAGGGAGAGTGCAGCAGAGGACCCTGTGCAACCAGAGACTAGGGTGCCAATGAGGTGAGGACATGCTACCATACATGGAACCAGAAATCGGTTTGGAAACTGCATCACTGAAGAAGGTGGGAGGAGCAGAGGGACAAACTAAGACATTTCTTCTTCTTCTTTTGGGAAGATGGAGGTCATAGTCTGTATGCTGGCAGCCCAACAGGAGCAGACACATGCTCTACTGTTCCACCTACTACAAGGGCAGGAACAACAGCAAGAGAAGAACAAGAACAGGGTCAACAAGAACATTTCCTGCAATGTCTGGAAAAGTGGAGGCAAGGGAGTGAAGTAGTTTTGGGAGAAGGGAATTTTCTCAGAGCAGTACCACGCCTGACTTACTTGGGACCAGGTGATGACCCAGCAGTGGTTTTGAGCATTTTTGAGAGGATAATAACCATAGCAGGGTGGGCTGAATGCTCTTAGGCAGCTCAAGTGGCCCCATTCTTCTCAGGAGAAGCTTAGGCAGCTTACCAAGTTTTGTCTGACAAGCAGATATAGTTCTACAAAATGGTAAAAGATGCCATTTTGGATAGACTGGGACTCCTCTGGAAGCATATTGCCACCAGTTTAAGACAGAGCCATCCCCCCAAGGTGTACACCCTAGAGTGGCAGTACAATGTCTATGGGATCTGGCAACATGACAGTTGCAGGCCAACATAAACTCATTAAAGAAGGTTGCAAACCTAAAAGGCTTAGAACAATTTCTAAGGGTCTGATTGCTGGAGCCTAAAGCTATGTCCAGAGGTTTTGGCAATCTTTTACTGATGAGGTCATGGGGAGGGCGGAGGTCTGTGTGGAAGCTGATAATGCTAAACGACCCAGACAAAGAATTAGTTCAAGGGGAGCATTCTGAGGGAAACAAGGTTTTGGAGAACGCTGACCCTGGGATGGCAAAAGGGGCAAATTAAGGAGAAATTCTGAGACAGTTAGAAATCGGAAAAATTAGCAATGACTCAGTCATTACCAGTTATCTGAGACAGAAACCCAGGAACTGGCCAGGAGAACCCAGTTGTGTGTTTCTGCTGTGGTCAACTGGGTTATATAAGAAAGAGTGCAGCTATTTGGACTGTTATTACAACCAACTCTGTGGTTTGGGATGTTTCCTCAGTAGGGGCACACTACCAGGTAACTGCAAAAGTGGACTGACAGGAAATGAGAGCGTAGACTGACTCCAGTGGTCCCCAAATCCTAGTTTGGGGAAGCAGCCTCCCAATGCTGCTCAGTGGTTTGAGCATTGGCCTGCTAAACCCAGGGTTGTGAGTTCAATCCTTGATGGGGCCACTTAGGGATCTAGGGCAAAATCAGTACTTGGTCCTGCTAGTGAAGGCAGGGGGCTGGACTCTATGACCTTTCAAGGTCCCTTCCAGTTCTAGGAGATAGGATATCTCCATTAATTAACTTTTAAAAAAATGCTGAGAATAGATTTCCATTCACCAGTGCACATTTCATGCATATATGGACAGTCTATCCGACAGCAGAAGTAGAGATAGAATTACAAGATAGGATGAGTTAGCTGGGGGTTGGCATGGTAAGAGACTGTTCCTGGCCCATAATTTTAGGCAGAAACTGGCCTAATTTCCCAGCTCCATTATGAGAAAGACTACCACTCAGCCCAGATGGCTGTAAAATAATCCTCACCTGAACAAGGGTATTGGGCTGCATGGTGCAGCAGCGAGGATGAGTGAGGAGTCAAAGGGTGGAGCTAGTTGAGAGAGTTAAACAGAAGACGTCAAGTCAGCTACAAGCCCTGGAGACAGTTACACAGGGCAAAGTGGGGGCTGGAGGAGGTGAAAGCTTCATGACAGAAAATAAATGAAGAGACAGCAAAAAAAGAGCAAGAATTTGTTCAGACAAGACAAGATCTGGCACATGAGAAGAACTGTTGGCAGCAACTTGAACAGGTACTAGCTGCACTGCAAATCAGGAAACCATGTGATAATTTGACTTCAGTCTCTAGAAGTCCACAGCATGCCCTTGCAGGAGAGGAAGCTACTAAGGCAAATTAGTGGGAGGCAGACATCCTGAATGAGGAGATGAGAAAAACTGCCTTGGTCATGGATGCTGACCTGCCACCCCGAAAGCAACTGCAGGAGGCAGAACCAACAGTGGAGAGTACATGATCCTGGAACTTTGGGAGAGGTTAGCTGCTGCAGAGGAGTCCTTGCAAGTACACATGCAAGATAAATAATATTGGAAAGAATGTTTGAATACCTGCTAACTGAGAAAAACAGTTTGTTCACTTGGGTGCATGACTTAGGGTAGGTCCGTGTCCAGCGGTAAGCAATCGATCTTCTGGGATCGATCCCGGAAGTGCTCGCCGTCGACGCCGGTACTCCTGCTCCATGAGAGGAGTACGCGGAGTTGACGGGGGAGCCTGCCTGCCACGTCTGGACCTGCGGTAAGTTCAAACTAAGGTACTTCGACTTCAGCTACGTTAGTCATGTAGCTGAAGTTGTGTATCTTAGTTCGAAGTGGGGGGTTAATGTGGACCAGGCCTTAGAAAAAGAGCTGAAATGACTGTAGGGCCCAATACAGTAACTCTGAGAGTGGTACTTCTTTGAGAGGGGGGTATGTGATGGGGCTTAAGTCCTATCACCAACAAGGTGAGGGACAGGACCCAAATAGTAATGCTCTGCATCTGGCGTAGGAGTGGAAAGTGACTAACCGCCTCATGGACAGAAGAGGCAGAACTAAGCCGTATACGTAGACTGAGGGAGCTAAGTTGGGAGACAGACTGCAGAGGAGATAGGTCTCTCTGATGGAGAGAAGCCATGGTCTAGGGCTTAATAGGCAGGATACAATAAGTAAACCATAATGAAGCCTGAGGGGTGTGGAGGGCTATTAATTTGAAAACTTGTTTGAGTCTTTATTTGGACTTATTTGTACCATGCTGGAAGAGGTTCAGAATATCCTGAGGGGAAGTTGGGGGAAGACACAGGCTGAGAAAAGCCATGGCAGGCCAGAGAGAGAGTCCATTGGGAGTGCCAAAGCTGAGGACCACACACAATGCTGCAACCAGAGATGGGGGGGGCTATCCACAAGGTGAGGATGCACTTCCTTACAAGGTGGTAGTTATTAGGTAGGCAATACAATAAATACATGACACAACACTGAAACATTGACACTTATGGAAACAACAACCATGTTTAGAGGTGCCTGTCATTTAGAGGTGTCTCGTTCCAAGCTCCTTATCTAAATGGAACAAAAACTGCAAAGACAAGATACATTTAAACAAACAAATCTAGGGTGACACGAGGTTCTCATTCTGTGACTATGAACAAGGCAAGGATTTCTTTTTATGCCAATTATAGAAGAAAAAAATTCTCATCTCTAGGGTTTCCAACTGTCTAATCGCAGAAACCCAAACACCCTTTCCCCTCCCCCTGCCCCATCCCTTCTCTGAGGCCCCACCCTGCTCACTCCATCCCCCTTCCTCCGTCGCTCATTCTCCCCCACCATGACTCACTTTCACTGGGCTGGGACAGGAGTTAGGTTGTGGGAGGGGGTGCAGAATCTGGGCTGGGGCCGAGGGTTTTGGAGTGTGGGAGGGGGCTCCAGGCTGAGCTTGGGGCAGGGAGTTGGATTGCAGGAGGGGATACAGGTAATGGGCTCTGGGACGGAGTTTGGGTGTGGGAGGGGGCGCAGGGCTGGGGCAGAGGGTTGGGGTGAGGGGTGCGGACCCAGGCTGGGCAGCACTTCCTCGGGCGGCTCCTGGTTGGTGGTGCAGTGGGGCTAAGGCAGGCTCTCTGCCTCCCCTGGCCCCGCACCACTCTTGGAAGCAGCCGACACGTCCCTGTGGCCCCTAAGGGGGAGGCCAGGGGGCTGTGTGCGCTACCCATGCCTGCAGGCACTGCCCCAGCAGCTCCCATTGGCTGCAGTTCCAATGGGAGCTGAGGAGTCGGTGGTCGGGGCAGGGGCAGCGCATGGAGACAGTTACACAAGGCAAAGTGGGAGCTGGAGGACTTTTAGCGGCCTAAAATCTCCCGGTTTGGCTCCAGTGGCCTCCGGGACATAGAGCCTGATTCCGAGAGACTCCCGGTGAAACCGGGAGGGTTGGCAACCCTACTCATCTCCAGCAGGAGAAAGTGAGAATGTAGTTGAGGATTCAGTCTTACCTGCAAATGATTGATTTAATAGTTGTTTGGAAATGTACTTTGAAGGAAAAAGTTCATTATAATTCCTTTTTAAAAATTAAAACCGTATATGCCAAAGTGTTAGGATTTTAGTAACTAATACCCCTCTCCCCCACAACTTTCTGGGGAAAGAAAAAGGAATTGATAATTATCTTTCCTTTCCAACATTTACGGGTACCCTTAGGGCCTTGGAGTTTTTGTAGCAGGTCACAACACACACATATTGATTGAATAGCATCTTTTTTAACCTTTCTTATCCTGCAAATTCCAATATGCAGATGGGTCCCTGCACTCAGTCAGAACCCCATTAATGTCAATGAGGCTCCATATAGACACAGGGGTCTATATGGAGCCATGAATTTGCAGGACACGGGCCTTATGTGGACACCAATCCTGAAACTGGATGCACTTGGGCAGAGCCCCACTGACTTCAATAAATTCTGCAGTGGGTGCAATAGTCTGCCTGCATGGATCCAGTTGGAGGATATCAGCTATATTTTGTATATTTATACATAAATTGTAAAAAGCATAATTAACCATCAAAACAAAACAAACCTTCTGCCAGAGAGAAGTTGTTAAGCAGAGTATATCCAAAATGTAATTGACTTTATTATTTGGTTTGGAATGGCTTCCAAATTCTATACAATAAGGACAGATTCTAACACTATCAACAAGATACTAATGCAATGTTCATGTAGACCCTATTATATTCTGAGCTGCCCTTTCAGATGTTCAAGCAAACCAATGGAGGGATCACATGTTAACTAATACAAGTTAACTACCAGGTACTCTAGGCTTTACAAAACATGAAGCAGAAAACAAATGCAAAAAGCTACTGAAAAGAATTAATGATGTCCCTTTAATTATGCGTTCCATAGATCCACATAGATCCACAGTGAGAACCACATTTTTCCAAAGTGTCAGAGCTCTAATTTTGACATTTTAAAATGACAGATTCATGTCTAGGATTTTATATACAGCAGAAAGTTAGGTTGCCACAATTTTCTAGTCTAATGAACAAGACATTTCAGAGTGTAAGTTAGGCTCACCAAAACTTGAACAAGCATTTCTGACTGCAGTAGAAACACCTGAATAAACAAGTGAACCTTCATAGGTATGTAAACTAGAATTGGGGATCAAAACAGCAAATGACAAATATGGGCCTTATGAAATGATGATAAAACACCAGTCAGTGTCTCCCAGGAATAACTACAAGGCAACACTAACATTCTAAGCACTTATTTTTTTTCCCTATGGTCTGTTTCAGTGAAGCAATTAAGCATGTGCTTAATTTTGGTATCAATGGACTTAAGTGTTTTGTTACATTGAGGGGGTAGAGGCGGAATATGCTGTAGGCTGCTGCGAGACAAGTAGAGCCAAAATTCCTTTTGCTTAGGAATCTGCATTTGCTCAGCACTTGTACAGGGAAGCATCTGTTTAGTGCAGAGAGGTGTTCATAGTGCTCAGGAACATTGAGCAACCTTCTGTTTACCTGACTGGAATGGTACCAGTGTTAGGGCAAGAAGTGGAAGGTGTGGAGACATGGAATGACTGGGACATAGGTACTTAGATGCAAATGACATTTTTTAATTTTTCAGTTAGCCTCAATTGCAAGCCCACACTAGAAGCTCAGACAAGTGTAATACTTAGAAGAAACTGAGAGAAGGGCAGCCAGGAAGGCCAACCACTGACAGAGAAATTCATCGAAGAATTCTAAAAAACAGTATCTCTTGCAGCCACTTGCTTACTGCCTTGTGATGTATGCTGATTATAGTGTTCCTGCAAATGTACCAGTCTGTAGCCCATCACAGAGTAAAGTTCCATGGTCAGCAACTTTACTGATTACTCAGAGCTGTTCCCTCACAACCCTCCAAGTTCAAGTCCTAAAATAAATGCTTGTTACCTTATGCTATAAAATTGTAATATGAAATTTAGTCACTTCAAAATTTTTCAGTCACAGCTATAGCGGTAGCCATTAAAAATCTTTAACCTTCCATAACTGGGTCTTTAACATTATTCCACAAGAAACAAATAGCCTGCTGCCAGTGGTAACTAGGACTGCCCAGCATCTTTGAAAATCAGCATGTAAAATATTTGCACTATAACTACAAAAATTAGAGGGTTGGTGTTGGAGCTGCAAAAACTGCACAGAAAAGAGGTATTCTGGGAAACAGAACATTTTGGACATTCCATTACAGCTCTGAGTGGAGGGAGTTAATGAACAAATAATTTTTTTCCTGCTTATTCATAAAAATGCATTTACCTATCACTGTTTCCATGCTTAATGATTTACTATGATTAATTACCTATTTCTTCTTGGAATTAAGAAATGCTCTTAATTCACTATTTGAGCAATTCTGAGACTTGTTCACTTGCACTTCACAGTACTAGTTAGCAAGCAAACAGCTCATAAAATTAACTCAAGAAAAGATAGCAAGGGCAGCCATTAAAATTTTGTCCCAGTTCTATCTAAAGCACCCACAAATATACATTAAATATGTCATGGAAAATGCAGTTCAAATATTAAATGTTTAAAACTGGCTAACATACATAACATATCTGTTTAAAGGCAAATAGCATATTTTTATGAGTTTTGGAGACATATGCTCTACAGATGCTATGGCACTCAGGAAGCAGGAGAAATGATTGGGTTGGGGCAGTGGTTGTTAGGAGGAACTATAGAATCCCACAGAAGCCATTCTATGTACTTAGCTTCTGGATTCTGGTGCATGTCCGAAGGTTTACATGGATTTCAGGACAATCACAGGCTTGTGGGGGGAGTGAATGAGGATGGATTGTGAGGCACAGAGTAGGATCAATAAAATACTCTAGGTTATTACATTGTGTTCCCTTTTGCACTTCTCCACTTGTGCAGCGTGGCAACAAACCGATCAGTTCTAATCACTGAGAAATCGGAAGGGGATTTCCTGGGAGGTATTGAGACAATGTAATGGCTCTGCACCTGCACCATTCCCACCATAGTCAAAGTCCCCAGCTTAGGGATAATGGTCAGAGAAAGCAGTGGGAGTAGAGCACCACTCAACTCTGGCTATTTACAGACATCAGAATGCCCCCTTAGGACCATAGTCTGTCAAGTAAAAGTTACAGCAGCCCTGAGGAATCAAACAGGTCCTCACCCAGCCCCAGAATGTGCAAAGATACTTTAAAGCCATCTTTCCTCCACTCCAGGTGCTGTGTTGAGCAGAGCTGATATTCAAGCCCACTGAGTCCAAACTGGTGGAGTTTCCTTCTTCTTACATGGGAATAATCCACAAAGGGGGCAGCCCGGTCTTTCATTTATACTTTAGTGCATGGTTTGTTTTCAGAAATGTATAGTAGAAAGAATGTATGTAAAAAGACAGAGAAAAAGCTAAATTACACTTAAAAAAAAAGATAAATAAGGAGGTTTGATTTACTTGCATATTCTCCCTACCCCAGTACTAAAACTGGTTCTCTTCACAACATTATCTTGCAGCTTAAAAGTGGCAAGTGCTATCACTCGCAGAAAAAATAGAGCACTGCCTGAATCACATATGGTAAATGGGATGGCAGATCATGTATTGAGAACATATTTTCCTGTTTGAAAAAAAAAGTTTGAAAGATGTTAGGATTGGAGTTACTCTCCCTTAACAATTGATGATGTCATCTTCTCTAGTTTGTAACATAGTATAAATGATGGAGTGGCACAACTAATAAAATGAGTGTGTTATAAAAGAACTGCAGGAAAGTGGTGTAATTTGCAAATTATATGACCACATCAAAGGCAGTGAAACAGAAACAATTCTATTGACTGTCTTCAGATTGCAATCTGGTTACCAACCATTTTTGTTTTTACTACCTTTTGATTGCTGTATGTATTTTATACATCTCTATTTTTAGACTTTTTTCTTCACTGTGGATGGGACAAATGGTTTTAAGTGGTGCTGCCTGGGTTAGATCTCTTAGTCATTAGGAAGCTCAAGTGACTCTGTGTTAATTAGAATTTACAAAGGTTTTTCCACTTCATAATGCTCTGTAATAATTACTACCCAACCAATTAGAATCCCCTGTTAATGAGCAATCAGTCACTCTAATCAAGAAAATTCTGAATGATTTCTCTCAAGAACTGTAATTAAATCTGCTGAAAGTGGAACTGGGTTTGATTACTTATGCCTACTCTTCACACAGACAGTTGAGAAAGCATTTGGGATTTAATTGTTTTATTCATACATCAGAGACCAGCCAAGGACAAGAAATGTGCCCTCTTGACATGTGATTTGAAATGGGACTATTCATGTACTGAAAATTACAAAGCTTGCATGATTAGGATTTAGCAGATTCTTTCACACTCATTCACCTACATTAAAAAAATCTTAAAATACCCAACCACCATTCCATTTGGCAGCTATTACCTTGTATATAATAGGAAGATTAGATGCCACATTTTGTTCTTTCATTTTACTCTGGAATAAATGCTGTACAGTCCAAGAACCTTCCCTTTCTCTCCCTCTCTCTTAACTTGTTCCATTAAAGCTACACATTTCTGACATATTTCCCCTCTTTGTCAACAACAGTGTTGCACTCAGGGCTGGTCCACACTAAGCCCCCAGTTCGAACTAAGATACGCAACTTCAGCTACGTGAATAACGTAGCTGAAGTCGAAGTATCTTAATTCGAACTTAAAGGTACTTACCGTGGGTCCACATGCAGCAGACAGGCTCCCCCGTCGACTCCGCCTACTCCTCTCACGTAGCAGGATTACCGGTGTCGATGGCGAGCACTTCCGGGATTGATTTATCGCGTCTAGACAAGATGCGATAAATCGATCCCAGAAGATCGATTGCTTGCCGCCAAACCAGCAGGTAAGTATAGACGTACCCTCAGATTCCAGATCTTCCAGCTCTTTTCACATTCACTTATCACAGCGCAACTATGGACCTGATGCTTGTAATTTAGTCTCCTGCCACTTGCCATCCTTGGTTTGAGGCGCTGATTTCTAAGAGTATGTCTTCACTACCCACCGGATCGGCGGGCAGCAATCGATCCAGTGGGGATCGATTTATCATGTCTAGTCTAGATGCAATAAATTGATCCCCGAGCACTCTCCTGTTGACTCCTGTACTCCAGCCCCATGAGAGGCGCAAGCAGAGTCGATGAGGGAGCATCAGCTGTCAACTCACTGCGGTGAAGACACCACGGTAAGTCATCTAAGTACGTCTACTTCAGCTACGTTATTCACGTAGCTGAAGTTGCGTAACTTAGATCGACACCCCCCCTCCCCCCAAGTGAAGACCAGGGCTAAGATAAGGTGCAGGAGGTATGTTCTGATGGATCTCCATCATAAGCACTGGGATTCAAGCTCAACCTGGTGTCAGAAAGATGTGCTTGCAATTGCTTCAGCTTCTCAATTTAGGGATTTAAAATGACCCCGACAAACCCCATTGAATTCTGCCCATAGCAATACAGTAGCCCCAGATTTGTGAGAGAGCTGAGGGTAAAAAACACTGCAAGCAGTAAAATAAAACATCACCATTTTAATCTACTTTACAAGGATAAATGCTTGCTCTCAACCAAAATCCCAAAGGAATACCAGCTAGCTAGCAGGTTAAAAAAAAAAACTCCTCCTTTTCAGCGAGACAGCACACATTTCAAAGAAAGCTATTTAAATCCTACAATACATAATGAAGCCACCCAGCACTTTTGAAGGTGGGAATGTACCTTAATAGGAAAGCTTTTACAGCCTGATCCACCAGAACTGCTCGCCCACCCTAACAAGACAGAAACCCTGCTGGTTACCATAAAAGAGAAATCAAGAAAGAATTTCATAACCCTGATGGAGCCAGAGTTTAGAAAGCTTAACACATGGGATGCTTCAGACTAGCTTAGGGCAATGATATGACTAGTGAGCTAAATCTGGATAAATCTCTTGTGTATGCTGTGTGTGGCTCAATTTTAAAAAGTTGTAATAACAAAATAATTCTGAATTGTTTAGTTGTGCTGAGATAGTCACATTGGTCATTCAAAAGAAACATAAAAGAAACTAATGAGCAGAACATACATATATCACCTATTATGTTCCGTTGTGGCAGTTAAGACTTGCTAGAGCTGTGTCAGTTACCAGCATTGTTATTTATTAAGCACTAACAATATACTCAGCACTGTACAAGGCAAAAAAAAAAAAAAATGAAGAGTTTAGAATCCATTGAACCTAGGATTGCCCTCTCCAGGGTGAGTAGCAAGACATGTTACCAGAAAAATCTTTGCGTCTGGAGCTTGCTGCTTCTGGTATTGACTCAGCTTGAGGTAAACCTTCATACTCTGACTTTCAAATAAAAATGGGCAAGTACAACAAAGTTGGCATCTGGATCCCGATATGAGCCTTCTCCATGTTTAAGGCTGTTTCAGATTTTATTAAATATATAATGTTTAGTTATTTTTATATTGTTACATTGAATGTGAGGTATCCAGAAATTATAGATAGAAAGAACAGCTAGGATCTACACCAGTGGTGGGCAACCTGTGGCCCATTGGACGCATGCGGCCCATCAGGGTAATCCTCTGGCAGGCTGCCAGGCACTTTGTTTACATTGGCACGGATGCCGGCAGCTCCCAGTGGCCACGGTTTGCCGTTCCTGGCCAATGGGAGGTGCGGGAAGCAGCACAGGCGGCAGGTTGCCCACCACTGATCTACACCGTCCATCCCCCCCCCCCCAAAAAAAAATATAATAAAGAAAAACTGGAGTAGGGGTGACAAACTAAAATAATGTACCAACTGGAGAAAAAAAATGTACAGCCTACAGAAACTGTATGCAAACAGATAATTTTAGGACTGGTGTTGCTTGTCTCTCCCAGATTTATAAGAACAGCTACCAGAATTCCCACCATGTTCTTCTAACACTTAGCACAGTAATGACTAAATATCTTTACAAATCAGACCCAAAAGATTTAACTTTATGATAAACTCCAACCAAAGTAAAAGCATAAACAGATGAGAGAGGAAAAATTGGAGTTTATAATCTGAACTCTTGGGTCCCAAAGAGTATGTGGCTAAAACCAAATGATTTTATGAGATTTCTGCTGTTATGGGCTGTATGTTAGAATATCTCATGATGTTTCAAAATCATTAAATCCAATCCCAATTCTAACCTAATATAGATGCAAACACCAACCTATGGTACTAATGTCATCTCTAATAAACTATGGTGGAAAAATCTCTGTAAATTTTCAGGGTAAAAGGTAACAGTTTATTGAAAGTGACCTGTCTTGATTTCTTGAACCTCTTCTTCAATTCAATTTACTGAATTTGTTCTTTGACTTTAAAAGATCTGATGTACATACATAACATAAGTGACAAAGGGAAAACAATCAAACAAGATTACATAGTCAATTAACATTTGTAAGGAAAGATAGGGTTAGTAGAAAAGCAGGTAAATGTAGTCAAAGGGCTACAATGATATGGTTCACATATATCAGCAATTAGAGTAGTACTACAGAGAACATAGGCTCTGTGACCCTGGTAAACCAAGTGCCATCTCTTGCCAAGGCTATAGGCATTAGCTAAGAACTGATTAACTCATAGCTGGAAACCAAACCAGCTCACCAGTATGTTAGTTTTGTTCAAAATAGGTATTAGTATTATAAGAATGTATTTAGTGTTTCCTCTCTATAAAATGCTTGTATGTTGTTGCATGCATTAATCTCATTTACAAAGTCTGTATTCCATGATATAGGAATTACCTAAATTTTGCTTTATAACTTTGAAATGCTCTGAACTTGTGAACACAGGCACAGGAATCGTCCTGCCCGCCCATCCAGGAGGATTATCAAAAATTAAGTTGGTCATCATAAAACAAAAGCTTTGTTACTTTTCCAATGATTTATTTTGAAAACTAATGATTTATTTTCAGTGTACAGTTTCCCCCCTTTTCTCCATTCCTCCTCCTTATTCCTGTTTCCCTGCTTTTGGCCACTAAAAAAAGGAGGCAGGAAGAGAAGCAGAAGAGGAGAAAGCTAAAAAAAAATAATTTTTCATCAACAAATTAGAAAATTTCAAAACAATGATTTTTTTTTAATTCCAACAAACATTTTTGACTAGCTTTACTTGTTATTCACACTCAGAGTCACTGTGGTATTTACTAGCTTCTTTAACTCCGTGAACAAAAGTAAAAATAAAACTGAATGAAAAACTTTATATAGCATATATGAACTTGAGTTACATAATTCTTTTTAGGAATCCATGAGGGTTTTTTTTTTCTTTCCAGATGTAGATTACTGTAATTACTTATAATAAGAAAGCTAGAATAAATGTAACTTGCAAGACTGCAGAATGCTCCTTTAACTCACTTCCAGTTGCCCACCATGCAGACTGCAAGAGAGCACTTGTGACCAGTAAGAACTGAAAATGGCTCAGGGTCTAGCAATTTATAGGTAGGTTCCTTATTACAATATACTTGTTTGGCGTAGTGTGTACTACTCATTGTTCTAAGATAAATGTCTTTGAGCAAATGTCTTCTGTTACCTTTACTTATTTTGGGAAGCACTTACTTATGCAAGTGGTCCTTCTTGCTTCAATGAGAGTACTTGTGTAAGAAAGTGCTTGCCAATGTGAGCAAGGGCTGCATGAAAGTAGCCCTCTATGATGAAACATTTTTGGCCAGGACTTCAAGATGCCTTTGAAATGAAAGATGTTAAAGATTAACTTGATTCAAATACTAATTTACCTTCCACACATTATTGTGAATTCTGAGTATCACTTTTTGTCAATATTCATCTAAGGTCTTAGTAAAAGAAGATGACATACAGACACACTAAGTGCTGCTGTAGTATATTATACAAAGTACTATGTATGTGATTATCTAATGTTGTGGCTATACATGCTTGTTATGTTTTTACTTGAAACAAGGTGCACCAGAATGCAAGGAATTAAATAGGCTCCTCTGTGCAATTTCTTAGAGTGTGTGGAATTCTCCATGTACGTTATACTACACAGACTGTATTTAGCTTGTTATAATATCCCTGTTAAGTACTGTGCAAGAAGCAGCAAAGTTCATTTTAATTTGGTGCCATCTCTTCCTAATCTAACAAAGATGAAACCATAAATGTAAAAAATATTTTGGTATTGAGCTCCTGACTTACATCTTTTTAGATAATTAGCAGTGATAATTTCATACTGGGAGAAGCAGATACAGAAAAAACATGATTTGTAAAACTACTACATGTATAACAGCATTGGGACACAACAGTTTTCCTAAGGTTCTCCACTTCCCTTCTAGAACCATTTGAACCTTCCCTCTATTCCAATGCTCCATTCCATCCCTTGAAAACTCAACTTCACTGTAACCATTCTTGTTGCTGAGTGGGACTCTGAGAGCTGGCTGAGGGGTGAAGGGTGGGGAAGACACATGGAACCCCTGGTGTCAGAGTGTGCTGCTTCTGCCGTACATCCAGTTGTGCTGGACCAGAAATCAAACCCAGTTCTTCTTTATGGCATGGCAGTGTACTGCCACTAACAGTGAATATCCAAATCAGCCAAAAGGAAGCAACAGGTCAGTGGCCATCAGCACCTGCTGAATAAAGACAGAGCATTTGAGTGGATCAGATTGTACAGATCCCATATTCTGAAGGAGCTTCTAATTTTTTTGTAATACATGGAACAGATTTGGGGCAGCAAATTCAGAATCTCAAAATATTTGAAGGTTCAGATAAGCATTTTAAACTGGAAGAATGTCTTCAAACCTATTGAGCCTGCAAAACTGAGCAAGAATTAATTTGAGAACAGGCTGTCTAATCAAGAATTCTACTTCTGGTGGGCCAGAAGTACAAGAGCATCCTTTCTTGCAATACTGTGATGCTTCCCCTTCTACTTCATGTCCTTATCTGGAAGTATGAAGGAACTCAAACTGTGTTGGTAGGGGGAACAATTCACTTTTTTCATACTATCAAAATGTTTATTTTGGGTGTAAGCAGGTCTGAATGAGCTCTTTCCTTACATCACGTGAATAAATGGGGAAACAATTTTATTATATTTTTGAGAAACTACAATTTGTGTAATGGCTATATACACATTAGAGGATCAGTACAAGACAATGAATACTGACCCTAAGAACTGCCTTCCAGTAAGAGGAAACCTGAGACATTTGATGATGGCTAATTGAATACACTGTCCAAGCGGCCTCCAAATGCATGAGCAACAGCAGAATGTTTATGAGAGAGGATGGTACCTTCACAACACTGTGTGAGCTGCCGGTGGCAGTGGGACCCCCACAAGTTCCACGTGAGATAGCAGTTTCTGGCCGCATGTGGAAGCTAGGAGGCTCTGGAAGCCAGTCCCCACCACCCCGTCTCAGATGCAGAGTTAGAGAATATATCAGCCTTCTTAGATAAGGAAGGAAGGACCAGGCTGGTGTTTAGTAGACAGCCTCAGGTACTCAGCATTAGATGTGATTCGCACTCTGAAGCTCAGAAACTATGGGATCAGTGTGAAGAACTGCCCAGAAGCCCTCAATCACACCTTTGGGAGCACAGAGGGCTCTTAGGACATTATTGTAAGTTCCTCAATGCTCAGCAGCAAAGGGCAAGAAAGTTTCAACTTATATAGAGAGGTTGGAGAAACTAGTACAGAGAGCTGCCAAGAGTGGAGCATTGAAGAACACATGCTTACCATTGTGGTGCCTGCAATGATTGAGAGAGAATTGCTTGTCATGAGTACCTGCCTAAAAGGTGGTACAGGGACATTAGCATTGGTAGAGCAGCTGGCTGAAGGAGAGCTCCCTGAAGGAGTGCTGATACCCAGTGGAGTCATAGTCTTACCTGTCAAAGCACAGGAAAAGGTGATTACACTATTGCTAATGAAACAAGCTGTGATATTGTTGTGAAACAAGAGCAGAAGATTACAGACCTCTTTGAGCCTGAAACCATTGTGAAACTCCAGTGTGAAGCCAAGGCTCCACCAATAGACCCTACAAAGTTTGACTTTAGGGATTAACCATTGTCTGAGGAGCAGAAGATTCAGCAACTTGGTGAAAGATTCAAGGTATTCTCATTGCATGAGTGGGATGTGTGAAAAGTATGGAATACATCATGACTCTTCAGGGAGAAATCTAGAACAATTGCTCTCTATCTCTCTCTCTCATGCAGGCCATGCAGCATCATCTTCAGGAGCTGATTGTGAATGGCATCACTGCAGAATCCTCCAGCCCATTCTCCTCCCACATTTTGGTAGTTTGTAAAAAGAGTGGGGAAAATCTGGATGTGTATTGACTACTGCATCCTAAATAAACACACTGTAGTTGATCAGTACACCATGGCATGAGTACAAGATGCCTGGCACTTTTTTTCTGGGGAGCCAGTGGTTCTCAGTGTTGGATCTTTGAAGTGCATACTACCAGATTCCTCTGAGAGAAGATAAGGAGAAGAAGTGGCCCAGGCCGCACCATTTCCCACAGCTCCCATTGGCCGTGAACAGTGAACCGTGGCCACTGGAAGCTGCGAGGGGCCGTACCTGTGGACGCACAGGTAAACAAAGCGCCTCACTGTCCTCTAGGGGCTTATCCTGAACAAGCTGTGAACCAAGTTTGGGAACCCCTGCTATGGACTGAAGTTTTCAATTGATAAATGCCAGTTCTGCAGAACATCAGTCAAATACCTGGGTCACATTGTGTCCCAAGAGGGTGTGAGTACTGATCCAGGTAAAATAGAAGCACTCACTACATGTCTGCACATCCATAATTACAGAGAACTCAAAACCTTTCTAGGATTTAGCAGCTACTATCGCAGGTTTGTGAAGAATTATGTTACTATAATAAAGTCAGTAAATGACCTCACCAGCAGATACCAGTCCAGTAAGAGCAAATCTAAGACCAAGGGTAAGGGGAGGTCTCCAAGCCTCCCGAACAGAGACACTATGGCCCCTTAGAACCCTTGGGACTCTGATGGGATAGGATAAGAGACATGAAAAGGTTTTTGAAGAAATTATTAGCTGCCTAACTTATGCTCCAGTCCTTGCCTTTGCTGACCTAAACAAACCTTTTATCCAATATATAAATGTCAGTTTGGATGGTTTGGGAGCAGGCCTATACCAGGAAGTTGAAGGCAAATGGAAACCTGTGGCCTTTGCCAGCTGAGGACTGTGTGATAGCGAGACTTACTACTCCATTCACAAGCTGGAATTCTTGGCCTTGAAGGGCGACATACAGGTGGAAGCAGTCCAAGTGCTACAGACCCTCCAGTACTGGAACTGGAGATGCAGTGGCCTATGTCAGTGTATGAGGGATGCTCAAGGGAGCTCTCACCTCTCTAGACCAAGGAGAAGTCCCCCCACCCCTGCAATACCCTCTCTCAATAGGCATGACAGGGTTATAAGGCCAATAAATAGGTTAACTTAGGATGCATCTGGGGGGTAATGAATGAACAACCAATATACTTAGCTCACAGGCTTGTGGCATCCATAGTAGGCTTCCTAAGACCCAATAGGGACAATTACTGGACCTGGTATAATATGGTGTGAGATTTGCCCAAAAGACAAAAACTCTGGCTGTGGAGAGGATATCAGGAGGCCCTGAATTAGCTCTCCCCTGTCGTCTAGTGATGCACTGGGGGGAAATGACTTCAGGCATGAACCATATTTGCATAGACTCATCTATTCTACCTATGTTTTCAACAGACAGAATTGCTTTATGAAAGTGATCAATTTTTGTTAGTTTTCAGTTACAATTGACTTTTAATATTGAATGCAGGGTAGTGAAGTGTTGTTATCCATATTGTATGAGTAAAGGGCAGCAGAATTGTACTTAGCATACGCTGATTGAGAGGATCACCCTAAACTGAAAGCCATTTGCTAAGCTGTAGGGATGCCAAATACCATCAAAGATGAGAGGAGGTGGGGACAGGTGTGGGACGGACTCTGCCTAAAGACTCCTAGACACCATTTGACCCTCCCCTCTCCAGTGCTTAAAGACAGAGTTGATTAGACTCAACTGAGAGTCCTTGTTTCTGTTCAATGATTACTAGAGCTGAAATTATTGATGAGCAGGTTTAGGAGATAAGCTTTAGACCTGACATGAGAACAGTGTTGCAATGAAAAGACACCAGCACAGAGGTTGCCTGTTACCCAGAGAAACCACTAAGGAGCTGACACCTCTAACAGCTGGACTAAGTTAATGACCCTCAGAATGTGGCATCGCAGACATGGCAGTGAATGGCAAACAGAAGCAATGGTAATAGTGCCAGAGATGAGCGGCTGCAGATGTAACCGAGGCAGAGGTGGCAGTGAGCGGCGCAGTGGCAGAGTTAACAGCAGCATTGAGCTAGTTGCAGAGGCAGCAGCAGTGGCACCATGAAAGCATTGCTTGATGTAACCCCCACACACTTTTTTTTCAGGAGTGGGAAGTGGAACTGTATGAATGAGCCTCTGCATTTTGGGTCTTTGCTGACCAAGGACAAACACTGTGAGTGGAGTGCAACAGATGGAAACTGGGGTGGTGTGTTACAGGGACATCTGTTTGAAGACTTTCACACCGCAAGGTGGGAAACTGAGGCAGGGGACACTGCCCAATATAGTATGGTGTGGGTGTTTGCTTATAGTGACATGCTTTCGAATTGCGGTTGTGTTCCATTTCCCTTTTACTGAATGTTTTCTTTTGTTATGCACAGACTCAGTGAGTGTGAGTGGGGAAGTATTGCCTCTTACAGGCACCCAGGAGTACTGTTTAGTTTTCCCAGATCACTGGTTTGTTGCTCAAGCTGGTTCTGTTTTGTGATATGAAGAGGATCCCCTACATATTGAAGCCCTTGTTGCTGCTGACTCTACCTGGCAGAAGAGTTACAGGAGTGTACATTGAATTTTGGATGCAGGGTTAGACCAGTTCTTATTTTAGCTAAACAGACATACCCGTATTACTTGTGGTCCTGCATTTTTTGCTGATCTGTCACGATTTATTCTTAAGCCAGTATGTGTGTCCCTGACTGCCACAAGAGCTATGGGTCTGACCCATCACATTCTTTATTTAGATCTGTATCTGACAATCTGACTTCAGATCTATCAATCTGAAAAATAGAAAAAACCTTCAAGTGTGTACATTCATGAGAAATATAAATCAAACCACAAACCCTACAGGATTAAAAACATATTAATCTCTTTACACTATAATGGAATCACATTGGATTCCATAAATCAATACTTGAGTGAACTTGAAAAACAATCTTCAGCCACTGGCACATACATAACCCAGTTTTTAGAATATATGTAATAATGAAAAAATTCTAAAAGGAAAAAAAAAAGCATTTGAAAACATACACCGTAAAAGCTTTGTTATCCGGCATTTGAGGAGAATGTGGGCTAGGAGGGAGGGGCTTTTGCCGGTTAATCAAAAATTCTGGTTAACTAAGAGTTATATTTTTTTTACCAATAGAATACCAATTTTCAAATAATTAGAGTACAATAAAATGAATAAAGTATAAAATAGTATACAGGGATTCACCAATCCAGTAGCAGTGCTGCACTATAGAGTGGTTGGTTTCTTGAAGCACTTAGGTGTATACAGGTAAAGTTTTCTATACAGCAGATTATCTTATGACACTATATATCACTATGGGCAGTGCATCACGTACACCCAGATCACTAAAAATACACTTAACACTAAAACTATACTGAACATATTTTAATCTTTCTTTGATGATTCAGAAGGCACTTCACGATCTTGCAGTGCCTCAGGGTCATCATTATCAACATCAATTATCATTGTAAATGTAGAAAGTGTAGGAGATTGGGCTGAATCTGTAATGACCCAATGACTCACCCTGGAAGCTGCTTTTTTGAATAAACCCCTGATATCAGCTTGCTTACTTATCTTCTGCCTCTTTTGCATAGAAGTAGAGTGCAGAATGTGCAATTACATAACCTCCTGGGCAGTATACTAGTCCCAGTTAGTGGATTGAAGATTTGTATTGGGAGATATCAGAAATACTGGTTAATAGAGCTTTCTGGTTGATAAAGTGCTGGGTAACAAAGGTTTACTGTACTTTGAATGCACTAGATTCAACAACATTAAAAACAGGCTGGGAGTTTATCTATATGGGGATGTTATTCCAGAATACAGTAGAGTCTGTGGTCTGGTCTATACTACCCGCCTGAATCGGCAGGTAGAAATCGACCTCTCGGGGATCGATTTATCGCGTCCCATCGGGACGCGACAATCGATCCCCAAATCGGCGCTCTAACTCCACCAGCGGAGGTGGCAGTAAGCGCCGCCGACAAAAAGCGGCAGAAGTCGATTTTGCCGCCGTCCTCACAACGGGGTAAGTCGGCTGCAATACGTCGAATTCAGCTACGCTATTCACGTAGCTGAATTTGCGTATCTTAAATCGACTCCCCGCTGTAGTGTAGATGTACCCTGTATTTAAAATGCTACAGCTACTGCAGAATATCTCTGTGTGGACACTTATTTTGGAATAAGAGTACCTCATTCTGGTTTAGCTTAATTCACATCCAAAAGGGATTAAGCTAGAACAGAAAAAGGCACTCATTCTGGAATAGGAGTGTCCATATAGGGAGCTATTCTGTAATAGTTTATTTCGTAAAAGCTATTCTGGTCAATTTTCTCAGGTTGACAAGCCCCAAATCCCAGCAACCTTTGCTGATAGTACTGAAAGGCTCATTGATCTGTTGTCTAAAATGGCACAGTCAGTCATTAACAGATGGTGAGAACAGCACTTGCAATCAAAGTCTATAGCAGCTATAAAAAAAGTTTTAATCTTTCCAGTACAAGCCCCCCCGTAACATTTAGGGATGGAGAAAGGTAATAAACTGCACTTTGCAAGCAATCCAACACACAAATGCCTTCACAATTTCAAATCAGGTTGTGAGTCTCTTGAATGCTTCTAGTAATCTAGTTTTCTTTTTAAACAAATCTGAACCAGAGCTGGGCTGAATATTTCAAACATACCATACTGTGCATAGAGCTCAGAATATCTCCCTGGAATTCCTTCATGAGGATTCTCATTGTATTTGAATGTAGACTTTTTACTTTACAGGTTTCAAACTGGAGATTTATAAGAATAAAAATCATTTAAGAAGTTGTTCTAGCAATATGGATTCCTGCTTCCCACACAATACTCCCCAATGTGATCTACAATGTCTGTAATCAACTTAGACCAACTGGATCCCTTTATACCCAGATTTGGGGATGTACACTGAATGGCAAAGCCTCAGTTGGTGTAAATTGGTGTAGCACCATAAAAATCAACAGAGCTATGCTCACTTGAACCAAATAAAGGTCTGACCCATAATCAATATGCTGAAGCACACCTTCCTCCTTCCATTGCTCTGCCCACATACATATATATAAATACATGGATGATAACAAGGAGCCAGAAATGATTGTTGGAACCAGTACTGGAAATTGAGAAGATTCATGTCTTATCTACAGGTTAAAAAAACAACCCCAAACCGCCATGCTTTCTTGTTGATTAATTAAGGGAAATGTTTTGTAAACAGAGTATTGTTTACAAAATTACAGCTGAGAAAGTTGTGGGGACGTTATGTTCCAGTTTTCAAACTGTAATGAATTTTTTATTATCTTTCTTTTAATTCCATGTAGGTTTGTTCTTGCTGATAACATGATCTATTGTTCTCTGAGTCATGGTGAGATTGCCATCTCTTAAACAGACAGCACTTATTGGAAATTAAACCTCTACTAATGTATTATAATTATTACTTCAGGGTAATTTGCTGCTCCAGCAGGGAGTCAGAGCTAATCTGATGGTAACGTTTCTTCCATGGAGCCGTTAATATTTCTTCTATGCTGAAATTCCACATAATGGATCTAGCCTAAGGCTGATTAATGATCTCTGTGCTGGAACAGTGATTTGTAGCTAAATCATCCCTCACTGGAGGAGATTCAGGGTTGTTCCAATCAATACTGTTAAATAAGTGTAAACAGTGACGTCTGTTAGCACAAATGCAATCTAGTAAGGTAAGAGAGAGAGGCGCTATAAACTGAAGTAAATAAGGGAAATTCTGCTATCCACGAATTTCATTTGCACATGTAACAGATATCAGGAAACAATACACACTGCAGAACAATCAGAACCTGTGGTGCTATTTCCCACAAAAAGCAATTCGTCTCCATTGAAATACAGTTTCCTAAAGAATGCAAAGGCAAAAAAGAGAAAAATAGATAAAACAAATCAGCATTTCTTTTCCCCTGGTGGTTATGACTGGGCCTGAGTGACATTATAGGGATAATAGGGTGTTATTTTAAGTAATTCAAATGTAGGATGGGCTCAGGAATGTTTTTTAATGGATTTTACATTTTACCTCTAGAGAGGCTACTTTGTTTGCATTGAAATTTAAGAGAAAAAACAACTGTATATTTTATAAATGTATTAAAAGAATAAACAGCCATTTATATAACAAATATGAGTACTGTATAAGCAAAGATTTCACTAACCAATTTAACTTATTGTTTTCCTAACCTAATTTACAATAACACAGTGCAATAATCAAATCAAGGGTAGAAAGGAAGTATAATCAATATGTTAATAGTTCAATTTATCTGGCTCAGCAATTAGTAATTAAATCAAATTATAATGAAGTTGTTAAAGGAAACAATTCTCTTAATATTTCAGAGGAAGCTTAAGGGGAGAAGCAGTTCCTTTTGATTTAGGCAATTTAGCCAAGAGTGTTAAAGTCTAGTCCTTGCCGTAGTTTTAAGCTCTTTTACTGTTTTCCTAGTAAGTTCCTCCTTCAGATGTTTTCTCCTGTTAAGCTTCACTGTTGGCAGACACTATATCAAACTGTTGTTTACTTAATCTATCTCCCGTCCCCACTTTAACACAATGTCTGCAGCTTCCTTTCTGGCAGTCTTGCACAGACATGAAATGATTTTTAGAATTTCACATTTCTAGCCACTTTGGAATTACACTTGTTTAACCCAGAGAGCTCTTACTATTTAGAAACAGACATACTTTGGGGAATAGACAGTGGCACACAACGACATGCAAACACACACACGTGTACCCCCTCATAGTAATAAGCATTGGAGACATTTGAGCATATCAAATTGCTTTACAGAAGGATTTTCCCAACTCTTCTTAAAGTCTTAACTCACATGATTGGTCATAGATTTGGAACTAAGCTGTTATTTATCAGTATCTTTATTGATAATACAGTGAAACTTGAAGGTTTTTTGCATCCAAGAGATGGGGGAAAATTTGGCAGAGTCTTTCCCCTTTCTTTCTTTGGATGTCTGGTCCAAGGAAGAAAGCACGATACAACTTTGGGTATTGTTGATGTGAAAGAGCCCTCCAACCCTTTCCTTTTGCTTGAATATGGTCTTTTGTAGGCATCAGTGTCCCCTTACTCTGCTTTAGGTGACACCCTGATAGCCTCAAGGGCCAAATAGGTATTACAGCCTGGTACCAATAACACTGCTCTACAGCCAAAATGCTTCTGAAATAAATGTAGTCAAACTTTACTAATTCTGGGTCACTGAGAACAAAAATTATGCTTAAAATTGTTGATTGGCTCTAGTTTTCAAGATATGCTATTGGGTCAGTATATACGACCCTTGACTTGGGAATGGCGGAGGGTAAGTGAGTTATAAAGGGATATATAAGGGATCTCAATTTAAATCAGAAATGACTAAAATACATCTTTGACTGGATCTATGAATAAATCTATGACTGGGTTTGGACAGAACTTGCTTTTTAGGCAAAACAATGAATGATGCAATCTGAAGCTGGTATTGCGTCAGACATGATATGAATTGCATCATGTTATTCCTAGAAGTCATGGATGATGCAATCATAACGAAGCTAACATCACTCTGCTGAACAAATTACCCTATATCAGCTCTAGAAATCACACAGTGTCATGCTCTCTTATTTGTCAGTGTTTGATTTTGCAAAGGGACACACTTCTGTTTGGCCAAAGTGAGCAGAGATGCCTTGTACTTGTGTGAATAGTGCAGATAACTTCTGCTACGTTTGTGGTGAAGTGACTTTTGCATCACAAAAGCTCAGTATAACCACTATGGTTAAGAAAGCCTATCACCTTTATTTTGGCTGCAAAATTGGAGATCAGGACAAGAGGTGGGCCCCACACATATGCTGCAACACTTGTGCAACAAATCTTCGCCAGTGGTTGAACAGGAAAAGGAAATCTATGCCTTTTGCAGTGCCAATGATTTGGAGAGAGCCAACAGATCATACCAGCAATTGTTACTTCTGCATGGTGCCTCCAGTTCGGAAAGGTGTGTCAAAGAAGAGAAAGTGGACTGTGCATTATCAAACATTCCATCAGCTATACGCCCAGTACCCCACGGAGAAGGACTGCCGGTTCCTGATGCACCAGAATCATTCTCACTTGAGTCAGACGAGGAAGAGGAAGAGGATGAAACTTCTGGTCCTGAACCATCAATGTCACAGGACCCACATTTTCTCCCATCCTCCTCCTCTGAACCACACCTCATAACACAAGGTGAACTGAATGACCTTGTCAGGGATTTGGAACTACCTAAGAGTAAGGCAGAGCTGTTGGCCTCCAGACTACAGCAGTGGAATCTCCTGGCAGGTGATGTTAGGGTTTCCATTTTCCGTGACCGTCAGAAGGATCTTGTCCCATTCTTCTTCATGGAAGGTGATCGTGTAGCCTGCAACAACATCGATGGTGTGATGGCAGCCCTCAACATCGTTCACGATCCAGATGAGTGGAGACTGTTCATTGATTCATTGAAGATGAGTCTTAAAGCTGTTTTACTGAATAAAAATGGCAATGTTTTGCCATCAATTCCAGCTGGTCATGCAGTCCATATGAAGGAAACCTATGACAACATGAAACAACTTTTGAGGTGCATAAACTATGACCAACATCTGTGGCAGCTTTGTGGCGATTTGAAGGTTGTTGCTCTCTTGCTTGGTCTGCAGACTGGATACACAAAGTACTGCTGTTTTCTCTGTGAATGAGATAGTCGTGCAAGAGATTCCCACTACATCAAGAAAGATTGGCCACTCTGACAGTCATTGGAGCCTGGGAGGAAAAGTGTTCAGCATCCACCACTTGTTGAATCAAGGAAGATTTTGTTACCACCCTTACACATCAAGCTGGGTCTGATGAAGAACTTTGTCAAGGCCATTGACAAAACACAAGCGGCTTTCAAGTACCTCCGTGGAAAATTTCCAAGGTTAAGTGAAGCTAAGATAAAGGAAGGTGTCTCATCTAGATTTTTTTCCATCGAACTGCAGAGCAGTGAGCGACGAGCACTGCGAGCGATTTCACCAGGACATTGCAACAATGGAGAAACGCTATCAGGGCAAATGGAGCCCATCAATGCTTGCAGACTATTGCTGGACAGTGACAAGAGATGCTCCATTTAATGAATACAAGAGACAAGCCAAGAAGCGCCGAGTAGACACTGAATAAGACTAAACTATGTACAGAATAGTTTTTTGCCTTTTGTTTCATAATACATTTTATTTATATAACCCTTTTGCTGATTTTGAAAGTGTTACATAAACAGGACAGGTGAAATATTATCATGTAAAGCAACCATAAACACATGAAAAGACCTAGGTTTACAATTTATGGTTAAAACTCTACTATCTACACAATATACATAGACATAAAATGTAAAAACTTAAATATCTTAGAAATAGTAGCCAATCAGTTGTTTTAATTGTCATATTTGAATTCAGCACACCAAAATACATAATAAATAGCACATTTTATCTCTGAAGCAGACGACTTCTCAAAAATTGTAGACCAGTGTTGACATGAGCCTAGAATGCCCTAGAATCTTCATCTTGAATTCACATTGAAGATTCCAGGTTAGTTAGGGTTGTGGTTTCTAATCGCACAAAACTGAACACCCTTGCCCCAACCTCTGGGCTGGGGAAGGGGGTTAGGGTGCGGGGAGGAATGAGGGCTCCAGCTGGGGGGCAAGCGCTGGTGTGGGGCTGAGGATGATGGATTTGGGGTGCAGGAGGGGGCTCCAGGTTGCAGCTGAGGGGTTCACAATGCAGCAGCGGGATCAGGGGTGGGACGGGGGTAGGGGTGTGAGGGCTTCAGCTTGGGATTCAGGCTCTGGGGTGGCACTGAGAGTGAGGGGTTTGGAGTGCAGAAGGGTGCTCCGGGGTTGGATCAAGAGGTTCAGAGGGCTGGAGGGGGATGAGGGCTGTGACAGGGGGTTGGAAGTGTGGGAGGGGGTCAGGGGTGCAGGATCCGGGCGGTGCTTACCTCAAGCAGCACCTGGAAACAGTGACATGTCCCCCCTCCCGCTCCTACATGGAGGCATGGCAAGGTGGCTCTGCACACTGCCCTGTCTGCAGGCACTGCCTCCACAACTCTAATTGGCCATGGTTCCTGGCCAATGGGAGCTGCAGAGCTGGCACTTGGGGTTGGGAAAGCATGTGGAAGCCCCTGCTGCCCTTTACCTCGGAGAACAAGGGGGACATGCTGCTGCTTCTGGGAGCCGCGCGGAGCTATGGTAGACATGGAGTCTGCCTTAGCCCCACTGCACCATTGACCAGAGGTTTAACAGCCCGGTAAGCTGTGCTGATGAGAGCCACCAGTGTCCCTTTTCGACTGGGCGTTCCGGTTGAAAACCAGGCACCTGGAAATTCTAAGGTTAGTGTGTACATGTCTGGCAACAATTAATTCATAAACTCAAGGAGATAAATCTTGAAAACTGGACACAGGAAAGTGCAATGTTATAAGGAGCTGGTTGGCAGACATCCGTTAGGCCCAAGACATAGATGTCTTAACTGTTTAAATATAATAAATGACTAGTCAGCATTCACGCATCCACTCATTCTCACACATCCCCATGACAATGAGTAATTATGAGACTGGGAAAGTAATTCTGAGAAGTGGGGAAAGAGTCTAGGACAAGTGAATGACTTTATCCCAATAACCTTTTGCCTAAAAAGCAGAAAGCTGCTTGGGACATTGCCTAATAATGCTGACTTCCATTAAACCTTAGGCCAACTAAAGTTACTCAGGCCTAAATCTAAATATAGCCTATGGTCCCTACAGTTAAGCAAAGATTATCATCTGATACCATCCAAGCAGGTTATCAACAAAAGAAAAACAAAACACTACACTCTTGAACCAATGACATTATGGGTCAAACTGTGATGTACTTATGTCTCCATATGATGCCATTTTCAATATGATATTGTCACATTCTGGGGTGCAATCCACACCAGTGAGGCTATGTGTCATCGCCTGCCCTGCAACCTTGGGTGCCTCATAATGTTTTGCTATTGTATCTCTCAACCTGGGTTGCTCAGAAATAGCCTTACAGCCTGCAGCTCACACCTTGAGTGTCTGTGTATATTTACAGCCCTGGTCCAGAAATTCTGACCTCAGCAGCCTGTTAGCAACACACCAGCCACACTCTGGCTTCCAGCAGCCTTGGTTACCACCTGCAGGGTGACCTCAGCACACACCCAGTCCTGATGTTTCCCAAAAATGTGTGTTCTGCACTGTTCAGCCTTCTCCCGGGCAATTTAGATAGAGGTATATTATCCTTGTAAGGGGCCAGTATTCAGTAGTTTACTACTTTAAGTGGAGGTACCGACACAGTTCAGTTAAACACAACACTAGTTTTAATTAAAAAAAAAATAAAAGAAGTTTATTTAACTACAAAGATATAAATTTTAAGTGAGTACAAGTGGAAGTTATTAAAGTCAGAAATGGTTACAAGAGAAATAACAATAAAATGCTTTCTAGTAGCTAAAACTTAACTAGCTAGACTTGATTCAAGGTAAAATGCTTATCACAGGTTCCCAGCAACATGGCTGACCAAATTCTCAGGTCAGGAACCCCCAAAGTCAAAGGGATGGTTCCTTTGTCTTCTTAGGTGAAAGAGAACAGGGTAGAGAGAGAGAGAGAGAGAAAGAGAGGGAGGGAGGGAGGGAGGTGGGAGCGAGAAATGCTTTGGGCTATTTTTGTCCTTGACTTTTGTAGTCCAGTCACCCTTTGAAGTGGATTCTTTTGAGGATTACCCCACAAAGCAAAATGTATTCAAACAGTAAACAAGGCAACATTGAGTCTGGTGGTGAAGATGACTATATGCTCTTTCTCTTCCCCTGTGTGTGCTGAAATGCAGATTTACCTTGTCCCCTGCCATTTCCTCCTCTAGGTGTCTCAAGGACCCTTTTTAATACTTTTATGTAAATTGAGATAAAGACACATTTCTTTGTTTAGGACAGACCTGTTTAAAAACTTTTGCAGGGCTGTGTTGGGTTTGAACATGTGCTAACTGCATCATCCAGGAAGAATTCATAACCATACATATAATGTTACTACATACATTTCACCATGATAGTATTGATCAGCAGGTTATTAGTTTTCAACTGGTACCCCACAAGGCATATTTTGAACAAAAATATTACAATAGGGTGTAGGGTGTGAATATGGGGTGCTTTCGGTCACAGATGTTGTCCCCCAAAATGAGCAATACAGGAAAACA
Source organism: Trachemys scripta elegans (assembly GCF_013100865.1). Classification (NCBI taxonomy): domain Eukaryota; kingdom Metazoa; phylum Chordata; order Testudines; family Emydidae; genus Trachemys; species Trachemys scripta. The sequence goes on from NC_048299.1 coordinate 136,966,932, forward strand.
TAAATTCACTCTGGAAGCTCATCCCAAGAAAGCAGTGGCCCATGCACAGGTATAACAAAGAGTGGAAATAACCGTTTTAATTTCTAAATTCTGTTATAAAATTTGCTAGCATACCAAAGATGCATGGAGGAATGTATGGTTCAGGGGTTGGATAACAGGATATGCTTAGAGCTGACTGGTTGACAATAATTCTGTTCTCTGGCAATTTTTGAGATTTGTTTCCATTTTGCATAGGAGAGTGAGAGTGTGCATGAGTATGTCAGTGTCATGCCCTATAGATGAGTGGTTAGGATAATGATGTAGGAAATTCAGGTTTAAGTCCCTGATTTGGAGTGATCAATGATGAAATGTTCTGCTATGAATCAGGTAGAGCAGGGACTTGAACTGGGATTGCCCTCACCTGAACACCCAAAAACCTTCCTACTAAAGCTTTTGTGGAAACTGTAGGTCTCTGTGCAACATTTTGGCTTTACCAAAACAGCATATTTTGGCCATTTCTAAACACACACACTTTCACCTATTGGTTCAAATTCAGCTCAGTTTGCTAGTGAGCAAAAGTTATTGCCATCTCATGGCTGTTTGGTAGTCCATTCAGTTCCTAGTGGGAATGCCACCACCGTTGTTGGCACTCTTACTGGTAGTTTCAACATGAAGGCTGAACTACTCCCTCATACTTAGAGATGGTACATCCAGGTACAGGGCAGAGGCACATTTGTGAACAAAGCTGGTCATTCTTCTTCCTATGTTTGTTGTTCTTTTGTGAAACATAACTTCACCTTCTGCGCTATCAATCCAGGAACTTCCATAAGCACTAAAGCCCTTATTCAGCAGGTCACTTAAGCATATACTTAACTCCCATTGACTTCAGTGGATTTAAGGATGTGTTTAAAGTTAAGTATGTGCTCAAGTGCTTTGCTGACTCACAACTTCAATTTGAACACATACTAAAGCAAACTAGGATGTTTAACAGTGAACAGAAAGCAGATGAAATGGGAAGAGAAGTCAAGTTTTCAAAAGGAGAAAAAAAGGGAATATTCCAAAATTCAGAAGGGTGCCTTAAGAGTATTTTACCATGAAATTAGTTGGCTTTGAGTTTCTACATCGAATAAATTAAATTCCCAACATACCAAGAAAACATATTTCAAATATTGGGGGATGAATTTTGGAAATGTGGCAATAAAAAAAAACGTGTACTGTATGGCAATATACAATACTACAAATATTTTGGACAAATATTGGGAGAAAAATGTTGCCTTGGACCTGGCTTATTGGAAATATAAAGCTTTAAATTCTATAGAGATTTACACAAAACTAAAAAAGAATATTTGATTTTTGTTTTATTTAAAGCAAGCTACTGGAAATGCCCAGCAGTTCTTCCCCCACAAACAGAATGCTAGTGAATGCACTGGATAGGGAAAGGTTAACATTAGTGAATGAATGGCAGCAAATAGGGAACAAGAAAACCCCTCGTTACTATTTAATCATATCACAAATCACTAAAACATTTCCAGAACATAGGTTGCAAAGCTTCATGGACAGTAGAAAATGCATAACACTGTTGGGTATTTTATGATTAATCTTTTTTTTAAAGATTTTTTTTAAAAATTGACTGTGCTCATTTAACTTGCTCTGCTTTTCCATTTCTTGATCTCTCCCCAAGTAGAGACTGGCAATTATGCACAGCAGTGTGCAGTACTTTTATGATGTGAAAAAAAAATCTTCTGAGGTCTAAGGTGAGACCGGCAAATGTTTTGATTAAGTTAAAATATAGCCCAAGTGGTGGTTTATGATGAAAAACACAAAACTGCCCTTAACTGTAATAATGCCATGGGTGTTGCTGTAATACTTACATGGGTAATAGTGTGACTCCCTTGACCATAGTGGTGCATAATTATTGACCCGACGAGTCCCATTCACTCAATGAGACTGTGTGGGTGAATAAGTGTTTATCAGTGTCTTTAGAGAAAGTGAGGGGCCATATGTGTGTAATGTTTATATATATACAGGCAGTCCTCGACTTTACAATGTTCGAGTTCCGATGAATGACACTTACAATGTTTATAAATTCTCATTGTGTTTCAACTTTATGATGTCAGTTTTGACTTTATGATGCTTGATCAGACATTGTTCCTATGGGAAATTTGAGTTATGATGTTTTCGACTTAAGATGTGACTGTGTCATGACTCCGAGGACTGCCTGTTCTATGCAAAATTGGCAAAGGAATTAAAATACATTATATTTCTGCTATGGAGCAAAATCTTCTAAAAAGGGGACAGGAAGGAGTTAACTGTTGGATACTATCCCAGCTGAAAAAGTCACTCAGATGGTGGGCAATTAAGACTTTTGACACCTTATTGTTTTATGGGCAAAAATATCATTGAAATGAAAGATACTAAAACAGGTCCAAGATCGGTTAAAGTGGTGGTTATTAATAGGATTGCTCTGAAATGTAGCTGAGTTGCTCTTTTTTTTTCAAACAGAGAATATGAGATAATAATAAATGGATTGACTAAGTAGCATCTTATTTTCTGAGTAGGTCCACTGGAATCTATAGATATACTCATGGAATAAGGTATATGAGTAAGTGTGGCAGACTCTGGCCTTTGGTCATAAAACTTAGGGCTAGATCATCAGCCCTATGAGCTTGTCTTCACTAGAGATTTTTACTCCTCTACTCTACTATAGTTAACGTGTTTGTAGAGGATAGTTGGACATTTCCTAGGTTTACTATAGGCTGATACCTAGAGTAAAGAACAAAAGCTTTTTCTTTCTCTGAAGCAAGTGATTGGGGAATATCCAGACTAGCCTTTACAAGAGAATTAGCTACTTTGATTTACTGGAAATCTGCTAATTTGAGGTAAACAAAACAAAGCATTACTGTGTGTGTGTTTGATGTGAGTTAATCCCATCACTCAGATGTTATTTTCCATTATGCTGGCGAGAGGGAAGCAGGACCTGACCTACATGGATTGGGAGTGTTTGTAATGGGACCCCCACATGGAAATGTTCTTGGCCCAATGCTATTCAATATTTTATCAGTGATCTGGAAAAATATAAATTTGTTACTGTTAAAATTTGCAGATTACAGATTGGAGGAATGGTAAATAATGATGGAGATTGCTTGGTAAGGTAGGATCTTTTGAGCAGCACGAGTTTTAATATAGCCAAATCAATGTCATGCATGTAGAAACAAACAATGTAGGTCACACTTACAAAACAGGAGACAGCATCCTGGATTGCAGTGACACGGCAAATGATTTAATGGTAGATTACCAACTGAGTATAAATTCCAATGTGAAGGTGCAGCTAAGAGGGCAAATAAAAATCTTAGATGTATAAGCAGGGGCCAATCCAGTAGAAGTTGGAAGGAGGTATTACCTCTGTTTACAGCATGAGTTTTATGATTACTGGATTATGTCTAACTCTGGTGTCTGCACTTCAAAAAGAATGGTTAAAACTTGGAAAGGGTTAAATAAAGAGTTACAAGAATGATTCGAGGTCTGGAAAATATGCCTTAAATATTGAGAGGTTTAAGAAGTTTGGTATATTTAGTTTATCTAAGAGAAGTTTAAGAGATTTATAGATTATGATCTATAAATACATATACGGGAAAGAGATTTCTGATAGTAGACTGCTCTTTAATTTAACAGAAAAAGACATAATGTGATCCTATAGTTGGAAGCAGAAGCAGGGAAAATTCAGACAGAAATAGGACACGTGTTTTTAAGACAGGTTAATAACCATTGGAACATCTTATTTAGGAATGTTCTCCAGGACTTGAAGTAAAATGAAACTTAATATCTTTCCAAAATATGTGCTATAGCCAGGAGCGCCGCCAGCCTTTTTGCCGCCCTAGGCGGCGGAAGGTCCCACCCCCGAAATATCGCCCTGACAGAGGCAGCGGAAGGTCCCGCCCCCGAAATTCTGCCGGCGACTGTGGTGGCCGAAGATCCGGCCGCCACCGTTGCCACCCCCCAAATGTTAGCGCCCTAGGCAACTGCCTAGGTTGCCTAATGGGTTGCGCCGGCCCTGGCTATAGCTCTAACGGAAGTTATGGGCTTGAGGCAGAAATTACTGGGTGAGGTTCTCTGACCTTTATATTTCCTTCTTCTGACTTCTCAAAACCCTGCAGAGCTCACTTAATTCAAGCTGCCATCCATTCCCTTACAGCAGAGCTCGTTGGGAATTTTGAAAATGAATTGCTTAAGAAGTATTACATTATTAGCCACAATCCCCTTTTAACATGTCTGTGTAGCCTACTGTCATGAAGTCAGACAAAATGTAAGCTTGAATGCTTTCCAGAACAGAACATTTTTTTATGGTTTGAAATAAAGAGCACCATGTGTAGCAAGAAAATATATTTTCTCCACTATACTTAGACTGTAATCTCTTTGGGGGTAGGGAAAGTCTTTTTGTTCTGTGTTTGTTTAGCGTCTACACAATGGGCTCCAGGTCCATGACTAGGGCTCCTAGGTGCTACTATAATACAAATAGTAAATAATATCTGGGACAACCTTGCACACCTCACAACTTGGTTTCCTTATGGTATATTTATTTAAATCTGAGAGGAAAGCTGGTTTTGTGGTTGATGCACTGCAGTGAGATGCAGATCTGGACTCAATTCGTTACACTGCCACATACTTTCTGTTTGAGATTGGCCAAGTCACTTGGGTAAAGTTTTCAAAAGTTAATAATGGGTTTAGGCCCCTATAGGTTTGAGCATTGGCCTGTTAAACCCAGTGTTGTCAGTTCAATCCTTGAGGGGGCCATTTAGGTAATCTGGGGTTAAAAATCTGTCTGGGGATTGGTCCTGCTTTGAGCAGAGGGTTGGACTAGATGACCTCCGGAGGTCCCTTCCAACCCTGACATTCTATGATTCTATGATTCTATATGCCGTTGACTTTCAGAAAAGCTTATCCTTAATCTGGCTCAGTTCCAGTCTGTAAACTTGGGATAATACTTCCTTATCCATACTCTTCATTTATCATACCTGTTTGGATTGTAAACTCTTCAGGACAGGGATTTTCTTTCCCTATGTATTTGTACAGAGTAACACTGGCAGACATCATGCTAGAATGTATTCAGGTCTATTCATTTGTGTATTAGTAAATAATAAAGTAATTGTTAAATATACAAGAGTGTATTTGGTATTTAAACTTCATGGAAACTAATGTCCCCGTTTTACTTATCTGTATCCTGCTATAATATAATAGCAAACATTTACATTATAACTACCCCATAACTAAATAACCCATCAGACAAGAAAAAAGACTCATGAAATGAAAATGAGGAACTTTAACAGAAAATGCTAACTTCAAAGCAATGAGCCATCATGTGTGATGACCAGAGGCCAAGCACTTAAAGTACATTCCTCACTCACCATCATCAAAGGAAAAGTCCACATGGGTGGAGATAGTCACCTTGTCTTCTTTCAGAAAAAGCTATAAATATGGATTAAAGGAAAAAAATCTTTCATCTCTGGACTATTTGGACTCTTACTGGGAAGTGTACCTGATGCAAAGTAGAGATTCCCCAAAACAAGCTGGGAAACCTGAAAAGACGTTTGGGAAACTGGCAGTTTATTCATAGAATCATAGAATATCAGAGTTGGAAGGGACCTCAAGAGGTCATCTAGTCCAACCCCCTGCTCAAAGCAGGACCAATTCCCAGCTAAATCATCCCAGCCAGGGCTTTGTCAAGCCGGGCCTTAAAAACCTCCAAGGAAGGAGACTCCACCACCTCCCTAGGTAACGCATTCCAGTGTTTCACCACCCTCCTAGTGAAATAGTTTTTCCTGATATCCAACCTGGACCTCCCCCACTGCAACTTGAGACCATTACATCACTTACACCATGTGGAGTTACAAACTGTATGTATATTTTACCTGCTTTAACTTCTTAATAACTCTCATTCTTTTTTCTTAGTTGTTAAACCATTAGTTAGTGTACTATAGAACTGGCTGCCAGCATTGTCTTTGGTGTAAGATCCGGGTACAAATTGATCTGGGGTAAGTGACTGGTCACTTAGGACTGGGAGCAACCTGATGTGGTGTGATTTTTTTGGTTTAAGTGACCATTATCAGAGTCTAGTTTTTCTGGATGGCAAGATGAGCTGGAAAATCTAAGGGGGACTATCTGAGACTCCATGGTAAGACTGGTATAGTGATCCAGGAACTCACATTTGTTACTAGGTTGGTGAAATATAATTATAGAACACACCACCAGTTTGGGGTGTCTGCCCTGTTTCTGACAGTCTGCCCTGATGTAGGCACTCACAGTTGTGATCTACTCTGGACAGCATGACTTACAGCACTTAGCACAGTGGGACCCTGATCTCAAATAAACCCTCCAGGCACTATATTATATTATATTATAAATCATAGATAATTATTCTCTTTGGAATCCAAATATACACTTGATATATATTTCAGGTTGATGTGTACATTTTCATCCCTATCTATAAAAAAGGGATATAAAGGTACACATAAACATGAAAGCTATCTTTGACATTTATAGACTTTAGGAATGTAGCCAATTGTTATTGTGCTACAAAAATATAAACTGTTGATTTTTATATATATATTTTTAAAAAAATGCACAAACAAATCAGAGGAAAAATATAGATACAAAAGTCTCTGAGACACAGAAAGCTTAAGTGACTTGCTCCAGGTTGTATAGTGAGCAATGGAATACTCAGGGAATAGTCAGGAACACTAGATCCTATTGATTCCGGTTGTTATATGGAGATGAATTGAAAGCCCTGTTTGTAACACTTTTAATTACATTACTCCCCTCTCTCTTTTTTACAAACCCCTCTAAGGAACTCTCCTCTCAGGTTATTCTCTTTAAATTATAGAATAATATAGAGATTCTTGCATAATTTAAGGCACCTTTCCCAGAGTTCTACTAACTTGGAAATGTAACGTTTGTACGGGTCTCTTACGGATGTTGTCTGTTTATCGTTGAAGTAAATGCACTATTCTTAGTGTTTTAAACTAAGACCAAGCCTCATAAGGACAGGTCAAAAATGTGAACTTCCATGACAGTCTTCCTTCCTTTCTCCCTGTCCAAAATTAACCAAGGTGTTCCATTAATGTCTTCACAGCAATAGACAAGTACAAAAGTTTAGCATTAAATCTACTGTTTGCATTCTTTTCCTTTTTGCATATGCCATCTACTTCTTGTAAGTGTGCAAATAAATATCTCTGTAAGAGAAGTGCTTGTGTCAAGTTCTAAATTCTTGAGCAGTAAACACAATAGATTTTCATTTTGAATAGAGTCTTTTACATAGTGCCAGACTATGAACCCTTTTTTCATACCAGTGAGCTGCTCCTCAGAGGAGCAGTCCTATTGGTTCCAGTCATTTCTCGCCAAGGTAAGTAAGGACATCACAATCTGGCTAAGAATCTTAACATAAAGTTTTAGAGTTAATTAATAATCAGAGATAAATTAGATCACAGAGGGATAAAGTAAGAAATCTGGGTGAAGAAGAAAATTTCAGCTAATACTGGGAATGAAATGGAAAGCTGATGAAGATGTGAGATATAGGACAGTTATTCCAGACAGCAGGAGCTGCAGAGGAAAAGCATTTTGCTCCAACAGTGGTTAGATTAGGAAGAAGAGCACAGTGAGTATGACAGGAGAATGAGGAAAAATATAAAGGAGGCTGCAGCTAGTCCATAGTGGGTTTTAGAAATAAGGAAGACAATTTATAACTGAAACTTGAATTGAATGGGTAGGCAATGAAGTTATCTGATATCAGGATAACGTGGTTGTAGTTTTTATATTTGGGAGATGGTGGCAGCAGCGCTTTGTATGTATTGGGACCCAGAACTGTGATTTGGAGTGGCTATGCAATGTGAAATCCAACAACCCTATTCAATATTTCATATGTGGATATATTATACTTCATGCAGTGCCATAGTCAACTCCTGAACAATCAGAGTTGGAGACTATATGGCGATCTGTCTGATGCTTATAAATATCTCTTCTTCCACTATAGATCTGTAATTAAGTACTGCTATATGTAGAGTGCCAACTCTGTGATTTTATTATCTTTTGGGATGTAATTCTAGAAGGCGACATGCAAAAAAAGAGAGTTCTCTCCATTCTGACATTTAGCCACAATTTCTTGTAGGGGGCAGTTTGGAGCCTGACCCAACACAAGAGGAGCTGCAGGAGAGATTGTGCCTTAAGGAATTACATTCCTTCACAGTTCCCAAGGGGAAATCTGAATTACCCTTGAAGAGGGTGTAAAACACTCCCCAACACTCCATGCATCAGTCCCACTCCACTGACCAACGCAGAAAGGAACAGGGATATAGACTCTACCTTTTCCCATACTCTTTCTGAGTGGCTTATGCCCACAGGAGTATTAGGAGGACACAGGAACTACAATTGTGCCTGGCTCTTTGGTGGGTCATTACAATCTGGACCTAGGGTCAGATTTGGTCTCACACCAGGGTTAATTCAGGCTAACACCAATCAAATTAATGGCCTATGTTCTACTGTGTTTAGTCACATCCTATACAACTCAGGTGGTCCAGGAACAGGAAGAGGTTAAACAAGCATAGTGCTTTAGAGGGAGCATTCCTTCTGAGTGAATATTACAATAAAAATCTGTCACAGAATGATACATTTTTGTATTGCAGTCTATTCTGGTATGAAACTGCAAAGCAGATTATATTAAACTGTCAGGAAGAAAAGATTCAAGGTGACATAATGTAAATGGATTCAGTGCATAATGTTTCTGGTTGGTCTGAAGCTAGACACAGGGTTTTTAAGTGTAGACAAAATAATATTCCTCATAGGATTCAGGTTTCACCGACTGTACTAACCAGAAGCACTGCCTTTGAATTCAAAGTAATACTGTACTTGTATAACACCACATCCTTCATGCACATTACTATGTTAATCCCCACCAAGAGACACTGGTCTTAAACTGGTCTCCTTTTAAAATTAACAAAACACCTTCAAAACAGCCAATATTTTTTGTTGTAGGATTCCTGAGCCTGAATTTGTGTACCTGTTATAAATACCAGGATGACCTGATCAAATGTGTGTAGCACATGGAATATATCATTTGCAGCCATAATTTAAAGAGAGACAATCCCAAGCATACAGCTGAGCTGAGAGAATGGATGAATGACTGACAGCGAGAATACATACTTTCAGTATCTGCCTCAATTTGTCATTCTCTGGGATAACTTACAGTAATCGATGCCATCCACTTCTACAGAATATGCTAGCATCAATTTCTCAGCGCACCATCTCCTGCATGCTTTTTACCAGCTGATGGACAGATGGCAGGTTTTTTGATGACAGTGGGGAAGGCAAAAAGTCACAGAAACTTCCAATGCACAAGTAGCTTTCTCAGTGAGCAGAAAAGTCTTGTTTTCACACACAGAGATGTGCTTTCTCCACCCATCAGGAGAGGGCAGAAAAAGAGAACATAAGATGATAGGAAAAAAGCAATAATAATGACCTAAGATGTCTGTTTAGTTGTGGTCTCTGGTGCCTAAGTGGTTTTTCTTTGATGTGCTCTTCTTCTTGAGAGAGTGTGAGAGAATTGTTTATTCTAAAGAAGGAATACATGAGATGTGTACTGATCTGAAAGATAATACATGAATTGACTTATGAAGTCAAAGTGGTTCTGAAAAGAGTGTGAGCACCTGCATATCCCTTTGTGAATGAAGAGTCAAGATAGAAAGCAAAAGGAAAGGAAGGTTTGAGGGTGGTCTTTTCTCTTAAATGTTGAACACACACAGAGCAGCTTTCTCATTCACAATCCATATACCATAATGCCCAAATTTGCACTATACATGGCTGGTATTCAAAAATAGAAGGAATGTGACTAAAAATCACCATAATTTGTGAATATATTTATATACTGCATTATAAAAACATTAAAAGAACATTAATGTTGCAAAGTCAAGCACTCACAAGTTAGGAACTGCTAGACTTAAGGGTGTCTGTTCAACCTTAATTCAGACTACTTGTACATATGCATTGTATTAAGGCTGCAAGTCTTTCACAGAGATCACAGAAGTCACAGATTCCATGAATTTCTGGGACCTCAGGGACTTTCACAGCTGTACCAGCTGCTGCTTCGGCAGCCCCAGGCAACTGGTCCTGGGCGCTGCCCTGGAGCAGCGGTCCGGGAGCAGCAGCGATGCCCCAGGCTATCCCCCGTCCAGAGGAACAGTGGCAGTGGTGAGGCCATGGGCTGCCCCCCGCCTGGAGCAGCAGCGGCAACACCCCGGGCCGCACCTCCCCCCCCCGAGCAGCAATGACCGTTGGAGGACCCCCAATCCCTGGCACCTAAGGTTTAGTTAGGGGTATGTTTAGTAAAAGTCACGGATAGGTCACTGGCCATGACTTTTTGCTTACTGCCTGTGACTTTTACTAAAAATACTCGTGACTAAATCATAGTCTTAATTAATGATACAGTTTTTTGGTACATGACTACATGTGATTTTGCCACAGGATGCCTGCCTCATCCAGTGGATAGGTACTTATTCTCTTTATCCTTCTCATTCAATGCATGGCCCCAGGCCTTATTTATTGTACCCCATCCAATCTGTGCACTGAATATAGAATTAATTATTTATATTCACAGCACACCCATGAAGCAAAGTGGTATTATAATTCCCATTTTATAGCTGGGGAACTAAGGCACAGAGAAATTAAAGCCAAAATGTTCAGAAGTGTCCACTAATTTTGGGTGCCCAGTTACTGATTAATGATAGCTAGGGCCTCATTTTTCACAATATTTAGCATATTAATACAACTTTATACGTTCAAATTCTTATGTAGATTCTTATGAATCTGTGAATTTTGTTACACATCTTATCACTAACAATTTCAAATGAATATCATGCAAACCTCCAGTTTGAAACAGCGTCACAAAAATGGGCCCTTTACAGGGCCCACACTGACAGTCATCTCTGCAAACATTGAAGGACTCACAAGAGTCAAACAGGACATCCCCGGTGGGATGTGCACCAACTACAAATGTCATGTGACACACAATTAGTGCCATAACAACCATAACTCCAAATTTGATATCAATGCATATACACTTTAATTTCAAGAAAGTAACTTGGAGAGGCTTCTTTGAAGACCTTGACAAAAAATTGACTCATATCTATCCAACCCCAGAGAATTACAACCACTTTGTGAATGCACTGCACAGTATCTCTAAGAGGTATGTATCTTGAGGATGCGGAACTGAGCACATTTCAGGGTTTACTCCTGTGCTAGCAGTTGGATACAAAAAAATCAACAAGTATTCCAAAGTGATCCTTTCTTGGAAGACAATATTGCAGCAGAGACAGCCATAGCTAACAAGCTACAAGAAGAAAGGCAACAGAAATGGAAAGAATTGATCAAAGGAATAGATATGATCCTTACTAGTAGTAAAGCATGGTTGACCATTTGCAAGTTAAATAATGATCCAAAGAAAGTAAAGCAATACTACAACATCACATCTGATTGTAGGAATGCATAGCTCCCGAATCGCCAGCCCACAGACGCGGCAAACTGCTCCCATGGCAACGAGGCAGGAGTGACCTTCAATCCAGCGTTTGTGTTTGGGAAACTTACGTCCGCACATGCCTGTAGCAACTCCGCCAGGGTCGAAGGACTTAGAGGACTCGCTCGCAGCGGGGACCCTGCGAAACGCGCAACGGACACACTGGCCAATGATGGGAAAGGTTGCCCGGGGCGTGCCCACCGCCTGCTCGGGGATGCCCGAAAACTGCTCCGTGCCATACAACTGCTCAGCGAAATAGGCCCCCCCACCTTGTGCTGCCGCCGCAAGCGCCTCTTGCTGGTACTCGCTATCCCACACAACGTATTGCGCGGGAGACAGCACCATGCGACACATGTCTTTCCAATCTTGGGGGAGCAAGAAGTAACTGTTTGACACACCTTCCATGATCCCCAGGGTGAAAGTGGACCGCACCCCGGTCTCACGAACCACCTTGCGGAGCTCACGCAGAACCGAGTAGGGGAGAGCCTCCCAGTCCACTATCTGCCCCCCATTTCCATTATCCCACCAAGAGACGGGAAACGCCTCGAACCCACACTTGGATTCCTCGTCGGTCAAGAGACCGGCCTCACGAGCTCACCGCACCGCCGCGGCGACAGCACCCCCCCGCCCGACCGGTAGGCAGGGGGGCGCCGCCGCGGGCGGCGGCGCAGGGAGGGTCAGCTGCGGGTTGGAGGGGGGTGGCCCATCACCTGGGGGCAAAAGGGGGACTGGCTTGGGGCTATCGGGGCCGACCCCCTCCAGCGCCTCCTTACAACGCTGTCAGAGCAGCAGGCACTGAACTGGGGCACGGGGTTCACTATACAAGGTGATCCCAATCCTTATCCAATCAGAAAGCTGTAATGACCCGCAGTCCGGATACCAGGGGCACTGGCGATCTATTTCCCTTAAAAGGTCCTCAATATGAGCGACCGGGACAGCGACACATGATCGCTGTCGTATAATCTCTTGTAACTCTCTTGCGTGCTCCTTCTGGGCACTGGAAAGTCTCCCCCCCATACTCATGAATAAGGGGCGGCAAACAGCCGCGGGCGCGCTCGGCGTATCCAGCCGGTGAGTAGAGGGGTATCACGTCGGGGTCACCAGCTGTGGTGACGACACAGGAAAGGAAATAGAACATCAGGTTTCTGGTAGCTAGAGAGCTTAAAAAGCCTCAAGCAAAAAGCCTCCAGGAAAACTTTTCCTGGGGTTTTTATTTCTCTCCTTACTTTGTTTACAACACTTCTTAGTGGTTACATTCCTGCGCATAGAAAAGCCAGGCAGTATACATGCACATAAGATAACGAACCCATCTCTTGAGCGCGTGAATGCCAGCTACGAGGACACAATCAAATCAGCCAAATAAGTTTCCCAAACACGAACGCTGGATTGAAGGTCACTCCTGCCTCGTTGCCATGGGAGCAGTTTGCCACGCCCGTGGGCTGGCGATTCGGGAGCTATGCATTCCTACATCTGATGAAGTGGGTTTTTTACCCACAAAAGCTTATGCCCAAATAAATCTGTTAGTCTTTATGGTGCCACCGGACTCCTTGTTGTTTTTACAACATCACAGCCAACCAGGTGGCACACCATCTTCTGCTTAATGGGAGAGATCTGAACAAGTAGCCTAAAATATTAATTAAGTGCAGTGAAGTCCAGACCATGGAGCATCTGCTCTTTTGCCAACTTCTTCAGAAGAGCTGTGTGGCAGACTTTCCCAGGGTACAGCCTGGAACTGGGGTACTGCTGAGCCCTTTGGCATACCAGCCTGGTCTCCCTCACTCACTGTGATGTTGTGACAATCTGCAGACTGCTCCTGGTCTTTCACTCCCACAAACATGCACACAGACAGGGACACAACCAGCTGCAGTTACATGAAGGCTTCTACTCAGCCACTCTTGAACTAACAATAGAGAGACTCCAGCCAGCTACCCCTCTCCTCCCCGCAAGGGTCTCAGCCTAGAACCCCAGAGCAGTACCGTCTTGTCCTGGTCAAAAGTCTGTCCAGTGTAAGTTTATTACCCTATCCGCCCCTCCCTCAATGTAGAGAGGACAATGCACCAGTTTTTGTTCCTGAGCAGATTCCCCAAGCACTTCTAGCAAAACACACTGTTTTATAGTATATATGTATATGTATAACAAATGTATTAACTACAGAAAGATAGATTTTAAATGATTCTAAGTTGTGAGCATACAGATCAAAGCAGATGACCTAAGAAATAAAACAAAAAATGCAATCTAAGCCTTATACATTAAATAGGATTTGAATTAAACAGTGTTTCATCCTGTTAGTACAAGCAGGTTACAGCTTTTTGCATACACAGGTTGGAATTCTTCTGTCCTACCTGGGACCCCCTTCCCCAGTTCAGTCTTTGTTCCTAAGGTGTTTCCAGATGTTGTGTTATAGCAGGAGTGAGGCCCCTTGATGATGTCACTTCCCCCTTTTATAGCTTTTTCCATGTGGAGGGAACTTCATTGTCCCAGACAAAGCCCCCTGCACAGTTTGTGGGAAAGTGCAGGCACCAAATTGTAGTCCAATATCACATAATTTGGTTACATGCCCTTTCATGCTTCGATGAGTCATGGCACCATTACCCATATATTGGATGAAACATCCACAGGAAAGCCAGTCAGGTGAGGATAAGCTTTTCCCATAGCCCATTGTTCTTGTTGGTGAGCCATTACCTAGAATAACCCATTCACAATGTGCTGCTAGACCGGATGTAGACTACCTTGTGGGAGTTACCTGTGAGCAAGCACATTTGAAATACAGCTGTATAATCAATATTTATAACTCCAGATACAAAAATTATACATGCATACAATTAGGATAATCATATCCAGCAAACAATAACTTTTCCATTGACACCTCACATGACCTTGTACAAGATGCATCATAATTATATTATAACCATATCATAATCATATCACTATGGTGAATATAGGGTGCAGAGTGTCACAACCTATATGAAGGAGGACCTTGCTGCAGTGATGGACAGAGCCATTGCTTGTGCGTGGTTCTGAAAAAAATTCTAGTTGCAACAAGGACATGAAAAGAAGAAGGAGAAGAAATGTTCAAAGCCCTGCTCCAATCAACTTCAGTTGCAGTTATGAGGGCTCAGCACTCGTGCAACTCAGGCCTCAGGTGCCTGAAGTTGGGCACCCAGAAAATAAGGAACACACCATTAATTGCCAACTATGACGTTTTGATTTAAGTGACTTGCCTAGCATCACATAGAATCTCCGTGGCAGAGGCACAAACAAAGTGTAGTTCTCCAGCAAGGTGTTCAACTGTATTAACACTAGGACCTTTCTTTCTGATCCTGAAATCCCTGCCTAATTCACTACACCATGTTCAGCTTCTGCAACAGATGGGCCAGGGAACCTATAGACAACACTCATTCACTGCACAGCCCTGATTAATCCTCAAAGCAGGTTCGTCTTGTGCATTGAATAAGGCATGATCCTGTGGAAAAAATAGTATGTGATCATGTAATTGTAGACTATCATAGTGCATATACATAAGTAGCCCTAATGAAATTTGATGGGGAAACCTTAATCCTTGTGTTTCCTAATTTTTCCACTGCATGACTTTGAAATTTTCCTATTTCTAAAGACAAACTGAAAAAAAGAAAAACAGAAATTCCAACAATATATATGTTAAGGCAACCTGAACTTTAGCTAATGCTACCAGTTTCTCCTATAATAATGAACATTTTATTTTATATGCACTAAATGCTCAAAGGTAATGTGTTCATGACTGAATTTCAATTCTAATTTCTAGTTATTCTGAATATATATTGACCAAATTTGTTGTCATTTACAACTGTGTAAATCTTGACTAACTCGACTGACTTAAAAGGAGTTTGGATTTATAAAAGAGCAAGAGCGGTACTTGATCCTGCACATTCTATGAGCAGAGGTGGTATTGTCCTTTTGTATTCAACTTGCTTCTTGAAGGCCCCAATTCAGGAAAACATCTAAACATTGACTTGAGTTCCATTGATGTCAGTGGTATTTGTTCACATTCTCCTGAATAGAGGAGGTCCCATAGATTACATTCAGTGTCAGGGCACCATTTTGCTGTGTGCTATACAAGCATAAATTGAGACAGTCCTTGTCCTAAAGATCTTACAATGTAAATAAGGACAAGATGCAGTGGATGTGTAGAACACAACTGTGTCTGAATGGGGAATGAGGTGGGAAACACTCAACACAAGGATGATAGAGGAGGACAAGGTTGCATGTATTAGCTAAATGTGTTACAGTTTGAAGGCTTCAAAGGTTTTGCTAATAAGTGGGAAAGAGATATTCATGAATTGCTAACAAGCCTCCTGCTTAAGCTATTATCAGCACTAATTGGCAGCCTTGTAGGCAATATCAATGGACTGAACCAATACAGGTGCTGGACTAACTTCTCATGCCTAAAGGTGGCCAGTCTCTTTGTGAGGGCTGGGAAAGACTGTGCTCCTGCTTCTTGTACTATGCTGTACTTAATTTAAATAGAAGATTTCAATCTACAGGTCTGTCAAGGTGGTACCTTTCATGAAGACTAAATTGATTTAAAAAAAGAAGTGAGGAGGAAGATTAAGTTACTGATGATTCAATAGTGGCTGGGCTATTGAGCTGCTTTTTAAATCTATCTTTAATAAGAAAAATAAGGGGAAGTGTTATGGACAATTAGGAAGTAACAAAGACCGTGTCAATGCAGATAATGACAAAGGTTCTTGAAGGACACAGTGTTTGTCCAGTGGAATGCTGCAATTTTCAGTGTTCGGCTTTATATTATGTAAAAACTTCATTAATAATCTGTGAGAAGGTATAAACAGTTCATTAATTAGAGAAGGTGTTCCCACTGCCGGAGAGAACAGACACATAAAGAGAAAGGGTCTAGAGAGGATAGAAATAAGGAGAGGAAATAAAATGAGATTCAGCCTGGAAAATTCAATCTTGGGAGCTTGTCTCTGGTGTGGGCTGCCCCTTCTTTCTCCCAGTGGAGTGAGCAGCACACTCCTCAAACTGATAAATGCTTCAATCCTCAGATGTGCTAGAATTTAGCTCAGCCCACCTGAGGATTGAAAGGTCAAAGGTGATGTTATGCCTCCGATGTTTTGGGGAGGCTAATATGGCCGGTAGAGTAAATTAGCCTCAAGACTTCTCTAAATTAATACAGTTAAATATGCTTCCCAGACACGTAACCCTATCTTTTATTAGGCCCATGCAAACCAGAAAGGGCAGTTAGAGGTTTGAGCCTTGAGTGTATCTGGGGAGCCCTCAACTGCCAGGGGTGAGACCTGATGGAGTAACTTACCCTGCAACAGACCTTATCCTACAAGCAGTTCCTCAAAATTAGCCCCAGTGAAGGGAATGGTGCCCTGCATCAGAATAAGTGTAAATAAACAAGTGTAAATAAGAAGCTTGAGCAAATATTGTCCCACTTAGCCTGTGATTAACTGTGTTTGTCACATACTTGCAGAGTGTGGAGGTGTGAGCTTGTTTGCAGAACTAGGGGATCTATTGGTTTGTCTTCCTATTTTTAAAAAGAGCCTGGCTTCAAAATCATAACCAAGTATGGACATTATTACGGACTCCTGGGCTCATGCAGAATACCATTTGCTTCAGTCAGGCTCAATACGGGCCCTGAGGATAGCTGCTAGTGGATCTCAGTGCGCAAGGAAAACCAAACATACATTAGCTGCTAGATGGATTTAATTTTGTTCCTGAAACAAAAAGTACTGAATGTATAGTAAGTATAGCACAGTAAACGGAAGAGAATAGTTGATTGGTTGCAATGTGTCTCATGTTCTAAGGGCAAAAGTTTTGTTCTTCAGCAAAGCTCTTCAGTTTTGAAGGTCACCTAGCATAGGGGTGAGTCAGCAGTTTCCAGCAGGAGGCTGAACTCCATTGGAGGCAGGGAACGATTCCAGCTTTCCCTTCAATTGGAGAGCAGAATTTTATTATGGAGCTCCTCAGTGCTGCCTCCTGCTCATCGGGGAACAGTCCTTTAGTGGCAGGGAGATGGACATATTTATTTATCAGTCTTTAACATCTCTGATTCTATCCTTTTCCCATCAAGAGAATACTTATATAATGTTATCAAATAGCTACCCCTGGAACAATTATTACAAAGGTCAGCCTCTATCCCCAAGTCCTATTTTGGTATAAAAGAAGGAAAGAATTGCAGAAGTCTCTGGAGAAACTAAGATTCATCTTTATGTTTATTGTAGAAAATCATGGAATTTGAAACCGATTTGGCAATGGGGGCTTACTTTGGCATATCCCTAGTAATCTCTGAGACAAGCTTTGATGACAGGGAGAGAATGCGGAGGAGGTTTGCAAGCCTAGTGATTGAAGTTCTTACTAAATGCAAGAGGCTCTAGAAGCCACCAGGATGTAGGGAGATAAATACATGAAACAGAAAGACAGGTGAAATCTGTAAAGCATAGACCATCAAGGGAGAGACATTGAACCAGTTCCTCAGCAGGTGTAAATTGGCATTGCTCCCCTGCACCAAATGAGGATATGGCTGGTTGTACATAGAAACTTTGGTTGAACTATTTAATTAGTCTCTATGTTTGTTAATAGAATCGAAGAGCTAAAGAGGTCCCAAGCAAGATTTCCCATTTTATCCTATTTTTTCAGCATTCTTCATTCAATAAAGTACAAAAAATACTCTATTATGTTATCATCTTTGGTGCAAAAAATCTTTAATGAGAAAAGTAATAAAAAGGATGATTCATGTTTATTTTAACACATGAATATTTTGAAAAGTGATTTGACATTCATTATTTAATAGTTTGAAGAGACTGCTGAACGCTAATAACTAAAACTTAACAGGCTCTCTTTCCAACCTGACTTTATCAGCGAGGGTTTCAAAAATGTGTGTGTGTGTGGGGGGATTATTTAGTTATTACCAAATTAGCTGACAAAGAGGCATACAGTGATATTACAATAGGCTATGGTTGTTTCTGATTAAATGACCTCAATTAAATTAGCAGGCAGCCTTAGCTAGGGAAGAACAGTCTATTTTGCTTAATCTAAACCCTTCTGAATGTCAGAACTCATTCTAAATGAGTCTGAGCTACACAATACATTGTGCGTCTCACTTCAATTAGTAAAATGTTTTCTCAGCTGAAGAATAAAATTGAGTATGTTATACAATATCCACTGGAAATACATGAAAATGCTGTTCCCAGATAAAATGCCAGTTGCCAGCAGGAAAAGGAAAAACAATAAGGGCACGAGGCAGAGTGAAGACCTTTGAATAGGGGAGGTGAGAAAAAATAATGTGGATTGTAAAATGGGAAATATAAAGATAGATGTAGGGACTTCAAGAGTGTGTGTAAATCCCACCCACTCAATCTGGTGCCCTCATTCAGCCTTGGCTAAGACAATTGTGGTTTTAGCTCAGTCATCAGAGGCTTTTGCTTCTAGAACCAGAGATCTCAAGGTCAATCCTCATTGTTGATGATATACACAAGGAGCTGATGTTACAGTTAATTGAGTTGGAGGTGTAAACGTTTAAAGAATGAGGGGTAAACAAAGTATGTACTGTAAAGGATATGTATAATATACCACCACCACATTACTGTGCAGGTAAATATAAATGAGTGATATGTGAACCTCAAAAAGTTCAAAGATTAGTTCCAATAAGTACCTGAAAGTGGGATGTTCTCCCCAAACTGGACTCAAATCTCTAGTGTCTGCAACATAGATCTTGCATTGCAAACAGAAGTAACTTAGACTCTAAGTTCTTTGGGCAGGGACTGTCTTTATTATATGTTTGTATAGTGCCTAGCACAATGGGGCCCTCGCAATACAAATAATAAATACTCCCTAGTACTACTACTAAAGAGGCAGTCTTGTCGTAGTTCAGTAGTGCCATCTCCAGTGCTGGCTAGAAGCTAAAGTTGAAGAGCTGACCAAATGTAATTTACACACACTGTAATTCCTACTGATTAACACCTTGTGAAAGTCAATAGAGAATTTGACTCTGGACTATTACAAGAACCACTGGAAAATAATAAAGGCCTCAGTATGACCTGAGATTCATGTGGTTTTGAGATAACAGTGGGAGTTATGTTAATGTAACTCTGCAGTATCAAGTGTGTCTTGCTTTGAGTTTTGGATTACAGAGGAAGAATGTTCTTGTAATTAAAGCACTGAACTTAATTCAGCTCCCAGGTCTACCAAAGACTTAGTAACACAATGGAAAAAATCACTCAGACCATGATACCACAGTGAGTTCTGTGAGGGCAGGCCCCCGATCCCCCACAGTCTATTAACTTCAGGGCCTGCATCTCTCTGTGCATCAGTTCCTCATCTGGATAATGAAGCTAATATTTCCTTTTCTCCTACTTGTTGTCTGTCTAATTTGATTGTAAAATCTTGGGGGCAGGGATTATATTTTATTAATACAAGCAGATCTGGTAGCATGGCAAATAGTTAAGCTTGCCCAACATTCTCTGTTCTAAGACCCATTTTCAGATGCTTAAACCCCTGCCAAATTTTAACCACATGGGCTGAAATTTTTCATGCTGGGTGTCCTCTTCAGGCTGTTTTTTTTTTTCTTTGGTAGGAGGGGCTTTCAGCAAAAACGTGTTTATCTTTTTGAGAGCACTTGATTAGCAGAAAATACATTGTTTGTCCATGTTAATATATTACAAATATTTAATTGAGAAACGTGTGTGTTTTCTTGCATAAGAGCAGAGACTTTAAAGATACTGGGGGGGGGGGGGGGGAGAGGCAGTGTTCTTGCTGTTAGGGATGTGCTATTTCCTGTTCCTCTTGGCACCCAGGCATCATGGAGGAAGAAATGAGGGGAGGATTGTAGGCAGAGCTGGTTGGAATTTTACTTTATTATTTTTTGGTCACAAAATGCTCATTGATTGCAACTGAAACTTTCTGCGGAAACAGTGATTTCAACAAAACATTCATCATGAAAGAATTCATAGCTCCAGGATGAAATCTCAGCAAGAATAGGTGCCAGTAACTCGGTAGTTAGGGCATTTACCTACAATGTAGCAGACCTAGAGTTCAAGGACCTGCTTTGCCTTACTCAAGCTAGAAATCTTCAGAAACTTAGCCTATCCCCCTTGTGTGTACGCATTACAACTGAGTTGTTAATTTCATGATCATATATAGAGTTGGGTGAAATATTTGGATACACAGTTTATTCACTGAAAAGTGCAGTTTCACCAATTTGGATCAAACATGGCAAATTGTTTCAGATGAAAAAAAAAAGATTCAAAAACAGTCAAATATTTCATTTTGACATTTTCACAACAAAATGTTTTGCTTTGTTACTGAATGAGACTATTACCTGTAAGATCACTGCAGAAATTGGGTTTATCACAAAGGAAGCAAGGGAGTGCTGGAAGAGAAAGGATGGACTCATGTTTAACACAGATGAATGCTGCCCTGGAGTCTTGGATTTTATCCCTGTTTCTGCCTCCGTTCCATGTGATGCTGGACAAGTCACTTACACCAAACATTTCACAATTGGCCACTAGTTGTGTGTTCCTCATTTTCTGGGTGCCTGACTTGAGACTATGGTGTCTGATTTACAGAAGTGCTAAGTGGCTATGCTTTGCATTTTGGCTACGTTAATACCTCCCCTACTTCTCAGGCCATGCTGCTTTTGAAGGCACACATTATGTTTTGATTAGGCTGTGAATTACACATTCCTTCCAGTGTTCTTGTCTTCTCACTGTCATTGACCTTCCCACACTCAAACCTAGTTTGGGATGATTATTGTTATAAGCATCATTCAGGAAATGTTAAGGAAAATAATCTTGGCTTCCTAATTCCTGCTACTTCTGTGATGGGGGTGGGTGGAGGGGTGTTGTCCCTCATTCTAGTTCTTTGTCCCACATGTAGTAACTAGCAGGCTGAGAGATGAAATAGTGACTCTATGAGAAAAGTAATACAGAAAAAAGGTGAGGATAGCTGCTTATTAAAAACCAAGAAGAGGATTACAGTGCTTTCATTCTTTGGGACTAAGAATTGTCTCGTGGATGAATCATGGGACAGGGAATAAGAAGATCTGAGTCCAGGCTGTGACACTAACTAAACTGCTGTGTGACCTTAGGCCAGGCATTTGAGTCTTAGTTTCTGCATCTGTGATATGAGACTATTACCTACCTCAAAGGAGATGATGTGAAGATTAATTCCTTACTATTTATAAAATATTCTGATATCTGTAAAAGCATGGTGCTTTGGAAATGCATTTCCCCCCCACAAAATGGTAGTGCATGTTTGTGTGTGTGAGCACACATGTACACAGAAAAAAAACCCTATGTCAACAGAACATTAAAGCTTCAAAGTCAAGGATTAAATTCCTTGATTAAAGCTGCAAAATGCCAAATGGCAGGATTAAAGTTGTCTGTGAAACCTTCATTTGGGTATGAATTAAAATAGTCTTGGCCATCATCACTTAGGCAGTTTCTGACAGAATCAAGAGACCTGTCCTGCTGGGTTTCAGTAAAGAGTCTTTCTCTTCATACAACCCTCTGCCAAAATAACTATCCACCCTGTGTGGTAAACGAAGGAAGGGCTCTGTAGAACAAATACGTGAGCATGTTATTAATGATGATAGCAAAATGAATGTGCACAAAGCGGCTAAATTAGAATTGCACAAGTAACCTTAATTCTGGCATTTTCTTACTCTTTAGCGTTCAACTTTGAAAATTTAATATGTTTAAATGTAGCTTTAAATATAATTCCTAGGGGTTTGGGTTTTTTTTTTTTTTTTTAGAATACAGACTGAACAAATAAATCCCTTTATGTGAAAATCTACTGTTCTCCTCCTATCCACCCTGCTCTGCAAGAGTAGTCAATAGAGTTGGAACCCAAAGCCTCTAGATTCGCAGTACAAACCTCTACCATTTGAGCTTGGAATATCTGGGAGCAGGACTACAGTCACTAGATGGTGCTATCCCAATAAACTTTTCCTGTGGAACACAACTATTTCCAAGACAGTGGAGGATTGCTGAGCATCAGGAATTCTGGGTTCTTTTCCTGGCTCTGGAGGAAAGTACAGTCTAGTGGTTGTTGATAGCATAGATTTGCCACGAACATACTGACAGAAAATGGTGAAAAGAATTAGGCTGGGGGCATCCTTATTAGAGGTAAGGGGGTCTATTTGCATTCAAATTCTCTACAATTACCTCATCTGTAAAAGTGAGGGACTGATGCTTGCTTGCTTCCTAAATTAGAGGCGTAAGATCTTTCCAATAATGTCTGAAGTACACAGAATTATCAACAGCTGTGACTGAGGAGCTGAGACTAAAACTAATAGTCTCCTCTCAGCCACAACACCTTCTCCTAGGCCAAAGGGGCTGCAGCTGCATCTCCCCACATCCCCCAACCTGTCCCCGGGGTCTAACTATGTGCCTACCATGCATTAGGCTCACTGGGGGCTGAAGCATGTTCACTGCAGATGGAATGCTCAGAAATATTATCATCAGGCTTGTAATAAAGTTCTACTACATGCAAGTGGTGGTTTTCAGAGGACAGACTTATCACTTCACCAAATCTGGATGGATTTTCATCTCCCTGACTACAGGAAAAGGAATGTCTCCCCCAGATTATGGTGGAAATGGTTGGAAAATATTTTTAGTATTGGTAAACTACCTATTTTCCTCTAACCTCATTCTCTGAAATGGCTGAATCATTTTTATTGAAACACACAAAAATCAACCAGAGAAAGACAACAAACATGAACAATTTCTGACTGAGTGGTTAAAATTAGGCAGAGAAGCAATTGAAAACAGAGACTTATAATGGAATGGGTGATGCAGAATTAAGTATATATAACTCTAGTACCTCTGTGTATGATTAAATAACCAACTGGTACTATAGCAAAGTACGTACAAATAATTCAGAACAATACCCATGGATTGAAATTGCAATTAAGAACACACGTATAAACAAATACAGTACTGGAAGCAAATGACCAGGAAGTGTCGAAACCTCAAAAGAATAAATAGATGTTACAGAATGGAGACTTAGTAGTACTTTCTTTAGATAGCAGTCCAATGGTAATGACTCTACTCACCTTTTGTAACATGATTTAGTGAAAGTTATTAGTTTTGCTATTGGAGAGCTAGGATCAAATTTGGCCTCAGCATAAGCAGGTGCAACTCCTTGGCTTCCATTTGAGCTGTGCACACTTAAACCAGGGCCGAATTTGGTCCATAGAGTAGTTTAAGAATCACACATGACTTCATACTCTCTTCAAATTAAATGAAAAACCATCTAGGACATCAAAAACAAAGGTGGCTAACATCCATAGTTTAATTTTGAGTCTTAGGGTAGAATGGAGCTGTATTTCCAAGTGAAAGATCCATATTAACCCTGTGCCACCTCCCTACTCCTCAAGTTTCTCTCTGATATGAAGTAAAGCAGCTTGTTCTCACAGGTAGTTCTGGAGGGAAGTTCTTCACCACTTTATTTACAGAGGGCTGGATCTAGTGAGGTACTGAGTATCCCCCTAGAGAGCACAGCCTGTCCTTACCCCTGAGGTGGTTCTCAGCATCTTGCAAGACTGAGTCCATACTGTGGAATTTTGAAAGCAACTTTTACTGTCAGTTTTAATTTATTATATTTGTGAATGTCCTGGCATTTGTATGCAACTTCAATTTCAAGTGTCTATTTTCAATGCAGAAGATAATGTCAGCAGCAGCACATGTGAAAGTAATGATAGGCTGACAAGTGATATACAGACTAATTTTGGAAAGCACTTTCATTGGCTCGGGACAAAATCAGCTCGTTTTGAAGAGTTGTATCATAATCAGTTATCCATTGTCAACCTCTGGGAAGGGAAAAGTTTCTCTTTGCCTGCACACCAATTAAATGCCTGATCTAGGGGTGTGTGAGAAAATAAGAAATACGGGAAAAGTATCATTACACTAACAAGAAGTACTTGTGGCACCTTAGAGACTAAGAAATTTATTTGGTGCCACAATTACACCTCATTTTTTTTGCTGATACAGACTCACACGGTTACCACTCTGAAACCCATTACATTAATGTTACTGAAAGGAAAAGGCAACAAAGGAAGGAGGAATAAACACAAGGAAAAGAAAATGAAGAGGTAGACAGAGTGAATAAAAAGCAAAGAACACAAAAAACCTATCTGTGATTAAGGTGTGGAACTAGGATTAATAAGACCTGGGTTCAATTCTGAACTCTGCCATAGACTTCCTGGGTGACCATAGGAACAGTTAAGTAACATAGGGGGCTGAAGTCCCATTTTTCAAAAGAGACTTCAGCATTTAGCTGCCTAAGTCTCATTAAAAGTCCATGGGACTTGAGCACTTAGGTGGATAACTAAGTTTTGAAAATGGAATTTAGGTACTTCTGCAAGTTTTACTTAGTCTTTCTTAATTCCCTGTCTGTAAAATGAGGGTTCTACATTCCTGCCCCACAAGACTGTTGTGCGAATAAATTCATTACACTATCTGAGGTGCTTAGATCCCATTTTGATAAGTGTAAAAAAAAAAAAAATTAGGCCCCTATATGTAAAAAAGGTAGAATGAGTAAGGCAGGATTTTAAGTGAAACAAAGTGTTAAGCCCATATTTTGTCTCAGTTAGGCGGGTGGTAGTTGAATGGGGTTATTATAACTGAAGTGCTTATTCTAAGAAGTTTGGCCCTGGATGGGCAGTTGATTTTCTGTTGGACTCTCTGGACTTGAAGGAGCAGGTAATGCTACAAAAGAAGGATAATCAGCCCCAGGAGTACCTCATGACATTGTCCAGAGACTATTCTGGACCAGGTAGAAGTTCTGCTCGGGAAAGTATCTAAATGGCTGTCTCCTCAGAAGGGCAGCAAACCATAGAACTTGAAGGTGGCAGGTGTTCAAAATCAAGAGGAAGTCCTTTGTACCCAAGAAACTAAGCAATGCTGTTCAGTCATGTTGAATCACACTGCTTCCTCAGTACTTACACCAGGAGTAGGAATGGTTCACCACCATTACTACAGTTATTTGCCATGTTTGCTTACTCTTGGAGTTAGCTGTTAGCATATATGAATCTAAATATCCCATTAAAGATAATGGCCATGCTTAGATATACTGCAGGGTAAATCTCTTTTATACACATATTTTAAAGTATTATTACATTGGACTCACAGAATTAATTAATTCTAAACACAACTAATTTGGCTGACTGAGTCTAAGGACTTTTGCCATCACACTGGTTAAACTGTTTGAAAGGAATTAATTGCTTTTCAAGTTTTCTAACCTCTTATTGGCAAGCTGTGTATGATATCTCCATAAAATCTGGGGCTGCCACATCTGTTAGAAAAGTATCAAGCCTTAAGTAAAATTCATACATGGCTCCCTGTTGCAGTTGATTATCTAGAGCCCTGCTTTCTCCACTAACAATTTTCAGGACATCTTCCCATTGCTACACTAGCACCAGTGGAACACCCATAGGGTAGGAGCACTACTATAGACTAACTGCTTGCACATTTAACCAGCCAGTGTTGTCTACAGCTGATCTGAGCAGAGTTTGGTACAAGCATCAGCTCCCAGTCTACACTACTGATTCGAGTATTACTAACACTGGTGGGACTGTATCAACCTGAGTGCAGAGGTGGGAGATTTAAAAAACAAACAAAACTTCAGTGTAGACCCAGCATAAGGGAAATACTACTACCACTACTAAGATCATCCAGGAGTTTGTGATAGAAATAACTAGGGCTGTCCAGGAAACAATTCCACTTTGTAAAATGTTTCAGAATTTGTTTTCATTCCAATATGGAACCAAAACAAAGATGCATAGGAGATTGGCCTGGGTGGTGGAAAAGTCAAGTTCAATCTCTGGCTCCAAATCAGGCAGCATAGGAACTTGAACCTGGGTTTTTCCCAGGCCAGTACCCTATTATTAACATCAATTATTTGTTTCACCACAGCACTTTGAAGCCCTAGTCATGGACCAGGACTGAATATTTCTCTCTTCCCCCCCTCCCTTAAATACATCCTGGACCTGAGAAACCTTCCTGATCATATTGGCATCAGAACCAATATTTTGGTTTTGAAAAAACAGCATGTGTCAACAGAAAAAAAGTTCTCAAAAATATTTTGACCCCAGTTTTAGAAATAAGCCTTTTGCTAAAACATTGTACTTCATGAAATTTGCGTGGTTCCTAGGTATCTGACTTTCCAGCTGTTCTAACAGAGGTGTAAAATTATTTGGTTTTGTATCTATCTAAACCTCTCTCAATGAGGTCCAAAATGGAATTAATGCTGTATCATTTTGCTCCCTATGGGATGCAGCTTATGACATTTTATCATTGTTCCAAACACCCACAGATTTTTCAGCAGCTACATTGTAGAATCCTTGCTTTAATTTATGAAGAGTATATCGTAAAATAAAATATTTAAAATACATTGTAAATGCTGTTTAAATTTGCCTGCCAATAATAAAAGCTGCCCCAACAATTCTCTGTTGAAATCTAAAAATACTATTATAGTCACTTTACCCACTCAAGTCGCCACAGTTTCTTTGTGTGACACAGAACTAATAGCATTCATTTGAAAGGCAAACTGTTCCTTTATAGAAAATCCTTAAGAATTTAGTGGAGAATGATAACCCATCACATTTTTAAACCAACCTGCAGAATTGTTTTGTAACTTTACATTAAATTCTGCTGGTTGCCTTAAAACTTTTACAGAATGGATACAATTCTTTATTAAACCCTATAAAGTTTTTTAACTGATTCTTACAACTGCCTCCTGGTTAACTTGAATAGAACACTTGGTTTCCTCCCTATTACATTCTATAAAACTTTTACACTGGGGTTTACCCGCTTAAAATACAGTATTGATGCAGGAGTAATTCTGTGCATGTGCTGGTGTATGCTCATTTCCCTAATTTGTTTACACATACGTAAGATCTTGAAAATAAAGTCAAACATGACCAAATTCATTAAACTTATCTGGATCTTGGGACTTGAATATTGCAGAAGTTATTATTAATATTTCAGGTACTTTAAGTAAATTGAGAGATGCAAGGTGTGGGAAATATAATATGGAGATCATCATGTACAAGAGTTTAGTACTAAACAAGAAGTCTTAGCTTCTTAGGCATTCAAGTGCTTGTTAATCTCCTTAGAAAGAATTCAGAATCAGAATACTTGATACATTTTATTGTTTTAGTTACTGGCAACAGAAGTACAGAACCATGACTCTTCCTACCTGGCAGACCTTTTTCAAGGTTTACAGACAGAAGCAAGGTTTTAACACAGAAAGAATACCATTAATTTATGTAAAGGTACAGTCTGACCTCTACATATACATATTTCCTGTTAAGGAGGAGTTGAGTTAATTCATGGCAGAATAAAACACGAGAGAAATGGGGTCATTGCCCTGACACACCTGCTTCTGATGTATCTGATACAAGCCAAATGGATGTGGTGACACATTTGCCCCAAAACTTGTGGCTGCACTGATCTTGCACTGTATTTGAGCCTCAGGAACGCTAAGCCTTTATTTATTTATTTATTTTTGTTTGGGATCAGCACTTTCTGGTTTAATTATTAATTATTATTTGTATTATCAAAGTGCCTAGAAGCCATAGTCATGGGCTACAATACCACTGTGGCAAGCAGACAGTGGGAATTCAGTCATAGTTTCTGACCCAGAAATCTGTGTAACTGCCATCTTGGATTCATCCTTATGCCCTCCGCTACTGCTGAGCTGCTATCTTGTAATGATTTTGACACCATTGTTCAGTGGTGCAAAAAATACAGATAGGCTTAAACGTCAGCTGTCTTTTCAACTGTGCTTTTAACAGGTCCCTGATCCATTGCCACTGAATTATTACCTCTAGGGGTCCCTGTCACATCTATACTGCAACTTCCAGTATCTTGTGTGGCTATACAGAGATTTCATTGCCTCAGCCCCAAATTTGGAGAAGATGCCTGCAGAACCACAGATTGATGGGCAATGGATCTGAATGAAAGCAGAGAGATAGTGGGAGAAGTGACATCAGCGTCAGCTTTTCAGGAAAATAAACCATAAAAGAAGGGGAGCTGAATCAGGCTCAGCTAGACCCTCCTAAACCTAACCTCAGGTAGGGGAGTTAAGATAAATCCAGGCTGCAGTCAAGTCCAAGAGTGGTGGAAGAGAGTTGAACAAACCAGACCAGGAGGGATCAGAGCAGGAACAGCGTGCATGAAGGTCAATGTATGTGTCTCACAGAATATACAAAAAAATCTCTTGCCCTCGTATCAGGAACAGGAGGAAATCACAAGCACGGAAAAGAGTCATGGATCCTGCAATTTTAGCATGATATTTTAGTGGTATTATTTGGTTGTCATATTCATTCAGTGGATAAGGATGAATTCCAGTTTTAAATGTGAGCAAGGGTATATGTTTATGACTGAATGCTACCTCTATCTACAGTGGATTAGTCACTGATGTCAAAGGGAGATTTGTAGAAACATCAAAGATGGAATCTGGTCTTTGTATAGTAAACTCATAAGAGTTATTATTTGTGCAGTACATAACTGACACATTCTACATGGCTCAGTTAGTCAATATTTTCATCTTTTAATAATTACACTGTTTGCTTGTGTCTCCTTATGTTTTTTTTTCTTTTCCTGAAGCATCTCCCAATACCCATCCGTATGGGCTTCACTCCCTTCCACATTCCATCAGCTAAAATGATCATGAATTAATGTTTACTTTAAAGGATTATTTGGCTTTAAAATTAACATTCCAAATAGATTAAAGGAGGTGAGGGAGTCCAGAATTGTTTCAGACTGCTGCAGACTCAGGCAGACTGAGAGATTTACAACAGTTACACTCGCTATACATTGTGAAGATTCTCTTTAAAAACAAGAAAACTAGAAAAAAAAAACCTGTTAACTACCTTGCTCAGCTGTTGTTCTTTGAGATGTGTTGCTCATGTCCATTCCATTCTAGGTGTGTGCATGTTCACATACACAGTCTTTGGAGACTTTTTCCTTAGCAGTATCCATAGGGTCAGCTGTGGCACCCCCTAGAGTACCGCGCTTATGTATAGCAGGTGCCGCCGACCCAACACCCTCTCAGTTCCTTCTTGCCAGCAACTCTGACAGAGAGGCAGGAGGGCGGGTAATGGAATGGACATGAGCAATACATCTTGAAGAGCAACAGTTACAAGAGGTAGATAACCATTTTTTCTTCTTAGAATACTTGCTCATGTCAATTCCATTCTAGGTGATTCACAGGCAGTATCCTTAGAGGTGAGCTCAGAGTTCACCGCCTAGAGGACGGCAGTGCTGCTCTACCAAAGCCAGCATCATCCCAGGCCTGCTGGGTAAGCGTGTAATGGGACATGAACGTGTGGACAGATGACCAGGTGGCTGCCCTACAGATGTCCTGGATTGGCACTTGGGCTAGGAAAGCTGCCAAAGAGACTTTTGCCCTGGTTGAGTGGGCGATGACAATCAACTTGTGAAACTCCTTGTCTGAGGGGGTTGTGAAGGCTAGGACTATAACAGCATTTAAAAGAGAACTGGATAAATTCATGGAGGTTAAGTCCATTAATGGCTATTAGCAAGGATGGGTAAGGAATGGTGTCCCTAGACTCTGTTTGTCAGAGGGTGGAGATGGATGGCAGGAGAGAGATCACTTGATCATTACCTGTTAGGTTCACTCCCTCTGGGGCACCTGGCATTGGCCACTGTTGGTAGACAGGATACCGGGCTAGATGGACTTTTGGTCTGACCCAGTACGGACGTTCTTATGTTCTTATGTAGAGGTGGCACCTTTGCCTCATCGTAGCAGTAGGGAATGCAGGCGGTGATACAAGAAGAAATTATTTGAGCAGACACCAGATTACCTTTCATTCTGTCGGGCACTGCAATGAATAGCTGCATGGATTTGCGGAATGGCTTGGTCTGATCAATGTAGAAGTCTAGTGACCTTCTGACATGTAGGGAATGCAGCCGATGTTTCTCCTCCGACTTATGGTGCTTTGGAAAAAAGACGGGCAGATAAATTTCCTGACCCATATGAAGTTGGGAGACCTCCTTGGGCAGAAAGTTCAGGTGAGGACGCACTTGGAACTTGTCCTTGTAAAAGACTATATAGGGCGGTTCCAAGGTAAGTGCTCTAATCTCATGGTCCCTGCAGGCCGAAGTTATTGCAACCAAAAATGCGACCTTCCAAGAAAGGAGGATGAGAGAACAGGAAGCCAGAGGCTTGAAAGGGGGTGCCAGGAACTGGGATAATATGAGAATTAAGTCCCACGGAGGGACTTGGTAGAGGCACTCAAGGCTCTTGAGGAAGCTAGCAGTTATGCCATGGGCAAAAATCAAACTGCCCTCTAGTGGCAGATGGAAAGCCGAAATAGCAGCCAGATGGACCTTAATGGATGACAGGGACAGGCCTCAGAGCTTGAGGTGCAGAAGGTAGTCCAGGATTAAGTGCAGCGAAGCCTGCTTGGGCCGAATGCCTTAATTCAAATTTTAGGGTGAAGCCTCAAGAAACTGTGTTGAGCACCCAAAGGTCAGAGGTCAGCTGCAACCAGGCTGATTGGAAGGGACATAGATGGTTGAGGAAAAAGCAGGGAGGAGGATTCTGGGCAGTGGCTGGGGCACCATCCTTGGGCGCATCCTCAAAATGCCCGCTTCTGGTTGCACTGATCTAAAGATGGCCAAGCTGGGCAGAGGAGCAGAAAGATGAAAAGTTCCATCACTTAAATCCCTTTTCTTTCTCCTTCCTTCTGTAGGAGCTGGACTGGGGGACATCCCACAACCTGGATGGAGGCAGTGGCCAGAATGGCTTTCTAGTCTGTTGAGGGGTGTGCAGGCCCAAGGACCGAAGGGTGGCACAGGAGTCTGTAAGGCAGTGGAGCCATGCATCGGTCAGCTCCAAGAACAGCCCTTCTCCCTCAAATGGGAGATCTTGGAGGGTAGTCTGCATCTTCTAGGAAAGCCCGGAGAACTGTAACCAGGAGCTGTGCCACGTGACCACTGCAGATGTGATGATCCTGGCTGCTGAGTCCGTCCCAGGCCATATGGAGGGCACCTCTTGTCTCCGCTTTGCCCTCATCCATTAAAGTGGCAAACTCCTGCGGAAGGCCCTCCTTGAACTTGCTGATGGAGTCCCACAAGTTGAAGTTGAACCTGCCTAGCAGGGCCTGATGGTTAGACACCCAAAATTGCAGGCTTGCCGTTGAATTATCTTTTCTGCCAAATAAGTCTAGCCTTTTGGCATCTTTATTTTTGGGGGTGCCACTGGCCTATTCCTGCCTGTCTCTTTTTTTGATGGTAGACACTACCAGGGACCCTGCAGGAGGGTGGGTATACAGGAATTCAAATCTCTTTGACGGGACATAATATTTCTTTTCTGCTTTCTTGGAGGTAGTGGAATGGAAGACAGGGTCTGCCACACTGACTTGGCAATTTTCAGGACCCCTGGGTGGACGGGCAATCGACATGGCCAGGGTCAAGGAGGGTATGACATTGAAGAGGTTGTTGAACTCCTCTGCTAGCTCCTCGACCTCTAGGTTCAGGTTAGCAGCCACCCTTTTGAGCAGTGCCTGGTGCTCCTTGAACTCATCAGGGGGACTGCTTGCTTGCGAGGGGCCCTCCACCGCCTTGTCTGGAGACAACAAAGATGATTGTACCACAGGGGGAGGGGCGGCTTCCCTTGCCAGTTCGGGGATGGCTCCTTGGGCATCAAGGCCTGCTGCACTGCTCCCTTGTTGGATTTGGCTCTGTGCTCCAATGCCAGCTGGGCTGGAGGCAGTTTGTCTGATGCAATCTGAGAGGAATGGTCGGCGTATGGGACTGGCATGGGGTACACCCCACGGGCTCCAGTATTGACTTTGGGTGGGTCACTGCCCTTGCTTTCACATTGCCGCCCCTAGGGCCGTGCCCATCTTGTGGGCCGTTGGTGATTCAGCTCTTCTAGGTGAAGGGCTGAACTCTCCCTCCAGCTCGGACCACTGCCCTTCTGGCAACTAGGGTGGAGCTGTAGATGCCTGAGTCTGTTGGCTGGCTCTTGTCAGCAACCAGTAAGGAAAAGGCAAGGAATTGTCCAAAGAGTAGTACTGGAGAGTCAGAGACCAATGCTGCGACCGGAAGTGATCCCGCACCAAGGGGGATCGACACCGTGGAGGAACACCTAGGCGATGGGGATCTGCGCCACAGTGATCTCTGGCGGGAGGCCCAGCAGTACCGTGGGTTCAGGATTAGTGTCATGGCTTGGGTGTCCCATGCCTCATAAGTGACAACCTTGGTGTTGGAGACCTGGGTCTTCTACACAGAGATCAAGGCTGCGGCGCCAGGGACCCAGGCTGTAGTGATGTGGATCGACGCCTGCGGTCCAGGAGGCTCTGTCACTTTGGAGGAAGGTCTCATAACCGGCTTGCACTTAGAGGTCTGGGCCTTAACTGGGTCCATCACCTGGCTTGATGTATGAAGTGCCAGCTGGCCTACTTGATCCTTGGCTGCCGTCCCAGGCCAATAGGGGCGGCGGGAAGTGGCGCAGGAGAGGGATGTGCTGGCTGCGGCTTCCCACCGCCCCTATTGGCCTGGGACAGCAAACTGTGGCCAGTGGGGGCCGCGATCGGCCGAACCTGCCACGTCAGCAGGTAAATAAAGTAGCCCGGCCCGCGAGGGTGCTTACCCTGCTGAGTCAATTGCCAGAGGTTGCCGACCCCGAGTTTAGAAGCTTGTTTAGATGTCATCACCACTATAAGTTGGTTCTGTCTTATTCTCTCTCTCCAGTGGAATAATTTCTTAAATGCAGAGCTACTGCTCCAAAGATACCATGCAAGAAAAATAAAATTATATATATATGATGCAAAATTCATTATATCAGTGACAGAATCTGAGATTCTGATCAGGAAGTGTAATACAGATAATTAATTATAGTTCTGGACCTTAATATTTGTGTTCACTGCCTTTTTGTGATATTAACTGTATACAATTTTAATGTGGAATTATTATTTATGCAATATTTTTGTTTCATATAGGCCCCAATTCAAAGTCTTTAGTCAGTTTTTACTCAGGCAAACTTCCCAGTGACTTCAATGGGAAATTTTCCTGTGTCAGGAGTGAATAAGAACTTTAAAATTGGATTCTCTATTTTGAAAAAAATATATAGTTAAGGATTTAGGATGACAAAAAATAGAAAAACATACATGAATGATTGATTCACATTGGTATTCCCAAGGGCTATCTAATTTTAAATAGGCATACTTTTATCTACTCTGAGCACAAGTACACAGGTATTTAAAAATGTATTTTGATATTAATGCAAAGAAATCTTGGGTTTAGTTTGCATATTTCTTTAAGCCAAAACTACTCATGTATTTTTTTTAGAAAGTTTACAAGTTAAAATAAGTTGATGCTCATAGAACAGATTCTCTCAACAGGAAAGACAATATTTTTAATTAGTTTCATCCTAATTTGAGGTTAATCCTGGCTAACTGATTTGCATATACTTTCCCTATGGGTAGGGAAAAAAGAATCTAATATTAAATTCAAAACAGAGAAGTACTTCACACTAACCTCCTAAAGTGAATAAAAAGCAGCACAAACATTCAACAACTCTATTAGAATATTATAGTTAAATTGTTTGCTGTATAGTTAAGATGAAATTAACCCTACCACAGAGGGTTCATAGAAAGCACTCAGAAATGCAATGCAATGCAACTCTTGTGGTAGATTTGTTTAGGGGATCGTTATAAATAAGCCACATGGTGGCGGGGGGGGGGGGGGAAATCACTTGCATTCATGGTAGGTATTCTTCATGCTGGTCCTGGCTTAGCTGGTTCAAGGAAGAAAGTGGGTATTACTGGATCTGTGCTTATGCAATTTCCATGTGAAGTCACTGAGCAAGGAAGGTGCTGCGTTATAGCCCATGGTCCTTCCCTTCAGTAGATTCCCCCTCCCTCACCTCACAAAGGACACTAAACAAAACACATTTGCTCATGCCTGTGCACATGTTCTGAATTTCACTTACAAGTAGAGCTGGGCGAAACTTTTCAGATGAATAATTTACTCACTAAAATATGCAGTTCCGGGTTGACCAAAACTAGTCACAATTTGGTATCAATATTTGGTGAATAGATTAATCTAGAAAAAAGAATCCCATTTTTTTCAAAAGTCTACAAATTTCTTTTCAATTTCTGAAATGCAGCATTCTACTTTTTGTTTTGAAACTAGAATTTGTACTAGGAAAATTTTTGTCCATCGCTACTTCCTCCAAAACTCTCCTGTTAGGGGCCCCTCTTTGTAGCAATGAATTACTTTCACCATCATTACATAAGAACTGACGAAGGGCAAAAAATTCATCACAATTCCCCCCCCCTCCCCCGCACAAAATGTCATTTATTCTTAAGTTAAACAAAAACAATTTTTGGACCAAATTTAATGGGGAATATTTTTGTCATGTGATTGATTGAGTGCAAACACTAAGCCATTCATTAGAAAATTCTTGTGAGTTTTGAAAAATCTCTCAAAGGAGAAAAAGGATTAGTTATTTTCCAAAAGACACAGACCCCAATGTTGCAAACCCTTACCTACCTACTTAACTTTACTCCTGGGAATTACTTTCTAACACTTCTATTGTGAGAGAATTTAAAGGACCTGACCAGGCTGGACCCATCCTACTGTGCTAGGCCTGGTACGAACATAAAATACAAGACAATTTCTACCACAAAACTATATACTCACTTAAGTGCTTTCAAGAGTGGGACTTTAATCTTGACTCTTCCATTAATTTGCTATGGGACTATAGTTATATTTTCATTCATCATAATAACTGAGTTTTTTGAGAATACTGTATGCATTTAAAGGGTAATGTTTTCAAAAGTGCCTAAATGCCTTAGGAGTTTCAGTCTCATTTTCAGAATCACTAATGTACTTAGGAAACCAACTTCCATTGACATTCAGTGAGACTTAGGTTCCTAAATGCCGAAGTCACTTTCAAAATGGCACTGAAGCTCCTAAGGCATTTAGGAGCATTTGAAAATTGTATACTATATTAATGTGAGACAGTGATAGCTGTTAGAATAGAACAAAGGACCTTTGCTCTTAGCACAAGCCCTATACCGTCCACAGGAGTGTTCCTTCTCCTCGAATTTTTGCAGTCTCTTAAAAAATGTGCACTACATCTACTGGCTGAAACGTCATACAAAAGATGTGTTCTTACTAGTTTTCACATGCTTCACTTAGAAAATGTTCTCCCAATATCCCATGAAGACATCTGAAAAATTCAAATGGTACATTACACAAAACACATTAATTCATATGTTCACATGTTTGTGAATTTTCTAGTTTTTTCATCCATCTCTGACAGGAACATCAGTGGTAGCTGAAACATACTGGGGGTTGTTTGGCCCAAGAAAAAGGGACATTGTTACCAGCCAGGTTAGATTAGCATTGTGTAATGAAATGATATGACTCTCTGCCCATTCAGAAATATTAGAAGATAATTCTGGAAGAGAGAGAGAGATTTGACATTTTTGGAGTGCTGCATTTTAATGTGAGGCTTTTGTTTTTTAGAGTTACATAGGTAGTTATATAATTTCCATCTCCAAACCATTGCATGTCAACTAGATGGCTTTACCATGTGGCAAATGATTTAATATACTAGTTATCACATGATTTCAGCAGTCTTTTTCATGAGGGCTGCGGAATCATGCACTCTTCAACTGCCTTTCTGCTTTTGGCATTGTGCAATATTGCTGGCAGAAAATGACTACCACAACCCATTCCTCAAGTAGCTGCTTGTATTTCACTGTGCTGAACATGGGGATTTCTGCATATACTGACTGAACTGCATCTTTTGGATAAAAGCCTGCGTGTTGGTGTGTGTATTTCATTCTCTCTCTCTCTAGAAAGTATTAGCAGATCACATGCAGGTGAAACACAAAGGTTGAAAAAGATCAGAACAGAATAGAGAACACACTGCTATTTCCAGAAGCCATTAATTAAAGGATCCTGTGGAAATGAGAGTTTGTGGGTATATGCGTAACCCTAACAGATGGAAAATGCTTCTGCCAGAGTAATTCTCTCTCTTCAACTAGAAAATGAGGGTCATTGGAATTATTCAGTGTGGCACCTATTGTAACTGTGCCTCAAAGATTCCTTTATGTTTCTGAAATGTTCATGTGTGAGAGAGAGACAAAGAGCCATTTATCAGTGATTGGTAATTTCTAGCAGGAAATTTAAAAGAAAACATTCAAAGTCACAAGTACAGCTGGGAGAATAACTGATTTTTTTGGTTCTCTGGCAGTTCTGTGTGTGTGTGTGTGTGTGTGTGTGTGTGTGTGTGTGTGTGTGTGTGTGTGTGTGTGTNGTGTGTGTGTGTGTGTGTGTGTGTGTGTGTGTGTGTGTGTGTGTGTGCGCGGGGGGGCGGGGGAAATGGTTCAGGTTGAACTAAAATTAGATTTGGAACCACAAGTTTTCAAAAGTTTTCAGTAAATCAACAAAATCCATTTTGGGTTCAATTAAATGTTGCATATGTCCCAAAATAGACTATATTGATTTACTGAAATTTCATTTAATTTGACCCAAAACATTTTGTTTCTGGGCATTTTTAAAACGTCATTGTAAAATTTCTTAATAATATTGAATCAACATAAACTGTATTTTTGGGCAAATAAACTATTTGTCCAAAAATATTAACCCACCTCTAGTCCTGAGCTCTCCAATTGACACTAAAAATATCCAAATAAAAGGGATTTCCTCTGATATTTGCTTCCTGGTGCTTGGGGGCAATTAGCATGTCCTAAAATGTGAGAACTAAGGCACTACATATACCTATTTTATGTCTTTTACTGCAAGATCTTTTCACATAGAACACTCTTACAACTGCAATATTTAAAAGTTCACAGAAAAAAACAGGAGCACTGATAATCAC
The DNA here is from genome assembly GCF_013100865.1 of Trachemys scripta elegans. Lineage (NCBI taxonomy): Eukaryota > Metazoa > Chordata > Testudines > Emydidae > Trachemys > Trachemys scripta. The sequence continues at coordinate 137,004,337 of NC_048299.1, forward strand.
AGTTGTTAAGGTTGCTTAAGCCTCTTCATTCTCACTGTCTGTTTTCAGTCATCTATAGTTTTCTAAAGCATTCATCTTTCATTATGACATTTTTCAGGTTAGGCCCAACTGCAAACAAACAAACCACACTTGTGCAAAAATTGTCAACACTTTTAGACTGAAGAGTCTCAAAAACAAAACAAAACAAAAATCTTTACTTTCCCATGTAACAATTCTAGTGACTTTTTAAAAAAAAAGTCTAGCAGCTAAATGACTAGGGCAGAAAGCTGGAATTTGGTACAGAAGAAGCCCATATAAAGGAGGAAATGCCTTTGAGGGTCCTGTGAAGTGGTTTTGATAGTACTGAGTTCTAAGGCTGAGAATTGTATTTTACATAAGAATAGTGCAAGTGACATGATTTTAGTAGTTTTTAGCAACAGTCAGAGGAAAGGTAGAGTATGCTGCATGTACATTGTTAGATTACTTCACTGCTAAATGAAAGATTAATGAAAATTAACAATAAATGAGGCATGGCTTTTCAGGAGTTCTGTGTTTGTTCAATGTTTGCACAGTACCTAGCATGATGGGGTCCTAGTCCATGACTTGGGATTCTAGGTGCCACAGTAATACAAATAAATAATAATAAAACTCATTTCCTGCACCTTATAAGCACATATAACTTTAATTTTATTTCCTTGTGCTTATACATGGTGGGGATATGGTCACATACTGCCACATAAATAATCAAATCTATCACATATAGTTTATAAAACATTTCTTCTTCACCTCACTGTGAGGTAGATTGTGCCTTTCAGCACAGCTCTGAGCACCAAACCAGAAGTACCCCCTGGAGGCAAAGTGACTTTCACACACTTCTCTGAACAACAGTTCTCCTCTTGCTTCCTCCTTGCTTTGGAGGAAGTAACTATTTGTTACTCACCTACTAACATCAGCTTATAACAACCTGTACTGGCTAAATTGCGCTGACCAGTAAGGGCGATGAGGTGAAGCTAAGTCTTTTCCCAGTGAAATCCCTGCAATCTGCATGGACACTTTTCAAAGACACCATAATAGAGGCCCAACTTAAATGTATACCCCAAATTAAAAAAAAAAAATACAGTAAAAGAACTAAACAAGAGTCCCTGTGGCTTAACAACCATGTAAAAGAAGCAGTGAGAGATAAAAAGACATCTTTTAAAAAGTGGAAGTCAAATCCTAGTGAGGTAAGTAGAAAGGAGCATAAACACTGCCAAATTAAGTGTAAAAAAGTAATAACAAAAGCCAAAAAGGAGTTTGAAGAACAGCTGGCCAAAAACTTAAAAGGTAATAACAAAATGTTTTTTAAGTACATCAGAAGCAGGAAGCCTGTTAAACAACCAGTGGGGCCCCTGGATGATCAAGATACAAAAGGAACACTTAAAGACGATAAAGGCATTGCGGAAAAACTAAATGAATTCTTTGCTTCAGTCTTCATGGCTGAGGATGTTGGAGATTCCCAAACCTGAGCCATCCTTTGTAGGTGACAAATCTGAGGAATTGTCACAGATTGAAGTGTTACTAGAGGAAGTTTTGGAATTAATTGATAAACTTAACAGTAACAAGTCACCGGGACCAGATGGCATTCACCCAAGAGTTCTGAAAGAACTCAAATGTGAAATTGCGGAACTATTAACTAAGGTTTGTAACCTGTCCTTTAAATCAGCTTCTGTACGCAATGACTGGAAGATAGCTAATATAATGCCAATATTTAAAAAGGGATTTAAAAGTGATCCCGGCAACCAGGCAAATTAACAACAGTAAAGAATAAAACTGTCAGACACATAGAAAAACATAAATTGTTGGGCAAAAGTCAACATGGTTTCTATAAAGGGAGATCATGTCTTACTAATCTATGAGAGTTCTTTGAAGGGGTCAATAAACATGTGGACAAGGGGGATCCGGTAGACATAGTGTACTTAGATTTCCAGAAAGTCTTTGATAAGGTCCTTCACCAAAGGCTGTTACATAAATTAAGTTGTCATGAGATAAGAGGGAAGATACGTTCATGGATTGAGAACTGACTAAAAGACAGGGAACAAAGGGTAGGAATAAATGGTAAATTTTCAGAATGGAGAGGGATAACTAGTGGTGTTCCCCAAGGGTCAATCTTAGGACCAGTCCTATTCAACTTATTCATAAATGATCTGGAGAAAGGAACTGTGAGGTGGTAAAGTTTGAAGACAATACTAAACTGCTCAAGATAGTTACGACCAAAGCAGACTGTGAAGAACTTCAAAAAGATCTCACAAAACTAAGTGATTGGTCAACGAAATGGCAAATGAAATTTAATGTGGATAAATGTAAAGTAATTCACATTGGAAAAAATAACCCCTACAATACATACAATATGATTGGGGCTAATTTAGCTACGACTAATCAGGAAAGAGATCTTGGAGTCGTCGTGGATAGTTCTCTGAAGACGTCCACGCAGTGTGCAGCGGCAGTCGAAAAAGCAAACAGGATGTTAGGAATCATTAAAAAAGGGATAAAGAATAAGATGGAGAATATAAATGCATAGTACACCAACATCTTGAATACTGCATACAGATGTGGTCTCCTCATCTCAAAAAAGATATACTGGCATTAGAAAAGATTCAGAGACGGGCAACTAAAATGATTAGGGGTTTGGAACGGGTCCCATATGAGGAGAGATTGAAGAAGCTAGTACTTTTCAGCTTGGAAAAGAGGAACTAAGGGGGGATAAGATAGAGATATATAAAATCATGTGTGGTGTGGAGAAAGTGAATAAGGAAAAGATGTTTATTTGTTCCCATAATATAAGAACTAGGGGCCACCAAATGAAATTAATGGGCAGCAGGTTTAAGACAAATAAAAAGAAGTTCTTCTTCACACAGCACATAGTCAACCTGTGGAACTCCTTGCCTGAGGAGGTTGTGAAGGCTAGGACTATAACAGGGTTTAAAGGAGAACTAGATAAATTCATGGAGGTTAAGTCCATGAATGGCTATTAGCAAGGATGGGTAAGGAATGGTGTCCCTAGCCTCTGTTTGTTAGAGGGTGGAGATGGATAGCAGGAGCGAGATCACTTGATCATTACCTGTTAGGTTCATTTCCTCTGGGGCACCTGACATTGGCCACTGTCAGCAGACAGGATACCTGGATGGATGGACCTTTGGTCTGACCCAGTATGACCGTTCTTATGTTTTCCCTGATACTCTCCAAACACTTGCTTGGGGTGCGGAGAATAAAAGGGCATGCAGCACTTACTTACTCCATGGGTTTTGTGGCCATGGCTTGGACCTTATGCTAGCAGAAATTATTTGAAAAGCTGCTAAGTAAAGACTGAGCTGTTAAATTGTTTTATACAATAAAGGCAGGTGCTGGGAAATCACCCTCAGGATATACTTTGCATGTGCGGAATGTGGGAGAGGGGTGGCTGTGGCTGCTAGCTGTTTTTATTGTTTATTTTCAAGTTGCTTTCCCAGTAAGGGAAATTTTGGAGCCTTTCAACTGCTTTCTCAGCATAGCACTTGGACAGGCCATGCACTCCCTTTATAAGACTGGCGGGGGGAAGAGACTCGGGGTAGGGTGACAGGGTCTTTGGGATATTCCTTGTTCTACCCAGAATGGGAGAGGGGATTTAAAATTGAGCCTGCATGACACAGATTCTTAGGGTACATCTACACTACAGGGGGGAGTCGATTTAAGATACGCAAATTCAGCTACGTGAATAGCGTAGCTGAATTCAACGTATCACAGCCGACTTACCCCGCAGTGAGGACGGCGGCAAAATCAACTTCTGCGGCTTTCTGTCGACGGCGCTTACTCCCACCTCCGCTGGTGGAGTAAGAGCGCCGATTCGGGGATCGATTGTCGTGTCCCGACGGGACGCGATAAATCGATCCCCGCGAGGTCGATTTCTACTCGCCGATTCAGGCGTGTAGTGTAGACCTAGCCTTAGTGTGGGTCTGAGCAGCATGAGTAGAGTGAACCTGTTTTAAGAAAACAACATCATGGCAGTCTGAGAAGATCTTACTATTCACAGCAGAAAGGAGAGGCTAGGAGTGTAGCTAAGTGAGACACTTTTATAGAAATAAGGGAGCAAGCCAAAACGTATTGCTTTTTAACCTGGAGAACTCTTTGAATACTCTAAGGGTCAGATGGAGGTTCTTGTTTTAGGCTGGGCCAGACCTTCATATCCAGCAACAACCTTGGGAATTAAACTTTCCCCCAAGTAGACCAGCTCTATGTCAATCCTCCCACCATCCTTTTCACAACACCACTACCTGCTGTGCCTGGGGAAATGGCATAGCAGATTGCAAGGATAGGCTGGGTGGCATAGTGGGCAAGGGGAATCCCTACCTTCATAGGACTAGGCGTGTCTAAAGGCATAGCCATCCCACAGCATAGACAAGAGTAGAGCCTGTACCCTTATGGAGCTAGCTAAACAATGAACACATAAATTGAGTATGTACAATATTGTGACTATGTTCTATTTCCACAGTCATCTGAGTTAGAGATGGAAAAGACTCTATCACAGGGGAGTGGTTCCTACAGCATATTTGCAAGTATTTAGTTAAATCTCTTTAAACATAGCAAAGTATGGGCTTTTCATCGCTTAACTTGAGAGAAAAATCCTTTGTTTAAAACCTGTCTGTAAAGCTGTTTTCCCTGATATCCAGCCTACATTTTCCCCTTCTTACCTCTAGTCCTTCACTCCTAGTTGTTATACTGTAAATTACTTCTCTCTGTCCAAATATGGTCTATAATAGCAAGATGTGATCACACCAGGACCATCTACAGAGGAACTATTATTTCCATGTTAACTGGTGATGCTGTGTACATAGTTCAACATTGCATTCACCTTTCTATTGCTTTGTCACATTGCAAATTAATGTATAGTTTGGTATTCTCTATAATGACCAGATCTTTTACAGTATAAACAGTTTCCAGGTTCCTCCCTCCCATTGAAAATCTGTATGCTGGATTATTTTCCACAAGTCTATTAGCTGTATTTTTGTCCAAGTTAAATCTCATCGTGTTTTCTATATAGGTTTCTAATCTCATTAGGATTACTATTTCCATCTCCTGTCTGGTGGTGACAACTCCGCCCAGTTGTGTATAATCTGTAAATTTAACTGATATGATGCTTATTCCCTTTTCCAGAGAACTAGTGAAGATATTAAATAACAGTTCTTGCAGTACACTACTAGATACTTCCTCTCCCCAATTAAACAACGCATTATTTATAGTTCCCCTTTCTCTAATGTGCTTCAGACAGTTTTTGGCCCATATGACAGTTGTATTCCAAGCAACAGGATATTTCCAAGTAAGCTTTCACGAAGCAGTATCAAATTTTGATGATTATTCTATGCTAAAAGGCCATATCGGGTACAGTAATAATATCAAACGACTAAAAAGAGCTGATTATTTTAACTGGTTAACCCATCAGGACTGTCCAATACCTCTCCTCTCCTTCAAGACTATCTATGGCCTCCTTACCTTCCCCTGTTTTTGGAAACCTGGGGAAAGAGAGAAATTGTGCTGCATAACTTGAAATTCAGCCAGATTGTCAACCCAGAACTGAGGATCACTCTTTAAGAGTTATCATCCACTTCATAACTGGACAAAAGACTGTCAGATGAAGCTGCCACACAGGGAGAGAGGTGACCTCTCAGGTAATTAGATCTCAAGACATTTAGGGCCATCTAAGCAAAAATCAATATTTTGGAAATACACTTGGAAATGAATTGGAAGCCAGTGAAGATCTTGGAGCACTGATGCAATGCAGAACATGTTTAAAGTACCAATAAGAATGTAGGCCATTACATTTGCACTCGTTGAGATTTTCTGAACTATCTCCAGGAATAGCAGCACTTAGAGCAAGCTAGAATTGCCTAATCAAGAGATGACAAAAGCATGAATAACTTAAGTGAGGTCTGCTTACAAAGAAAGGGACCAACTTTCTAGCCTAGCACAGATGGGGAATAAAAAGTGTTGTCCACACAGCAGCAAGTGATCATTCAGAAACCACTGAGGAATAAACATGAGTGCACAGTTATTAGCTTCTGTGACTTGATCTCTCAAGTGAACGGACATAATCAACAACTCTTCATATGCTTTCAGAAATGGTCCACTTATTGTGTTCCCTTCCTCTAATAATTGTCAAAAGTTAATTAAAAACACAAAGTTTGTTTGGAAAGATCTATGCTTTAGAAATCCACTGTTCTCATTGTTTCTGATTCCTTATCTTCTAGATATGTACTGGTCTTCACAAATTGCCAGGATAATTTTTAAGTCAGTGTATTTTCTTTACTCCAGTCATTTGGTACTGCCTCAGTTGTGAATTAATTTTTAAAAAAATGATTAGCCACCTTCCTGTGTACTAGCTTACATGGAGTTGCCACAGAAAAAATGGTGTGCAGGGGCTCTAACGATAAACACTCCATCAGCAGCCCCAATTCATGAAATCCCAACACCACTTCTAGGGCCTATTTCAGCAGACACTGAGGCATATTGGCAAATTTACTTCTTAGTCCCACACAGCACAAAGTTAAGCAAGTAAGTAAGATTTTAGAAGATAATGTTTGCAAGATTAGACCCTTCAGGGTACAGAAGGCCTTCACTAGGATCCATCCCATGCTATGGACCAGATCCTCAGATGGTGTAAAACAGCATAGTATCATCTAAATCACTGGAGCAGTGCCAATTTAACACCAGCTGAGGGTCCGACCCTTGATATATTAATGCAAACTAGAGTTCAAAGAACAGAATGGAGTTTTCATGAAAATGTCATCCACTTTGTTGAGATTTTGACCAGCTCTACAGCAAACATTCCTAATGTCTTTTTTTTAAAATCAGGAATATATGGAAATGTTTCCATTAATGCCATGAATTACTCAATGTACTCATTTATGAAGACTCACATTCTGAAGGGGCAATTAAGTTAGAGGGCAATACAAATCTGACATGAGCTTGAATTTCCCTCTTGTATTAAACTGTAATGATCTGTTTCAATTGTAAAATCAAATTAAAGTAACTGGATAAGTTTATAATACTTACACAGAACTAGGTGAGAAGTGAGGATCAACTATTTTTTGTTCCTTTTCATTGGAATTTTGCTGAAGTGAACCTGTCAAAATAACTACAGTTATTGCAAGAATAATGAGTTTACAAAATGTGAAGACATTTGAGCAAATCTTTATACTGAAATGCCTCTTCACCTTTTTTTAAAATAAAAGATGCCAGAATTCACAGTGCAGTCAGCGGACCTGATGATTTTGATCCTACTTCAGTGAACACCAGAAATAGCCCCAAGAAAGTCAGTGGAGTCGCACTGGTACAAAAACAGTATGTGAGATCAGAATCAGTTCGAATGGGAGTGTCCCTTAGTAAGGTCTAAATAAAAACTGACCAGAAAGTTCCTAAGAATCTCACGACTTAGCCAATTTATTTTCATTTTACTTCTTACTGAGCAAAGACTTTAGTAATTAAACATGAAGTTGGGAGGATGCTTTAGAAATAATGATGGTAAAACCAGGCCCATTCTCCTCTCCCTGCATTCAGATAACTCCTATTAGTGTCAGTGAGAATGATGCACATGTAGGGGCTGACAAATAAGCTCCCAACAGTGTTCACATTTCATTCCAGCCTTCTGGTTTGGAAGGCAGAAGCTGTCATCTAATTGTCCTCTTGTTACTGGCTCTAGTAATTAACTATTTAGACAAATGATTAATAGTTACCAGATAATTACATGGTTACAACACAGTGGCTATATATGCTTTGTAGTAAAAGAGAAATAACCAAGCAACAGTAAAAGTAAAGAAGAGTTGGATATTTTACTCTGTATTCATCCCATGTATCCTGAGATTTTAAACTTTAAAATAGTCTACTAGGCATTAAGCAAGACACTGTATCTCTCTCTCTCTCTCTCTCTCTCTCTTTCATTTTTTTATTTTATTAAAGATTGCCTGGAACATTGCCTTCCCCCACACCTTCCTTCTTATATATTGTAAGGTGTTTTGCTTGCTTAAAAGAGATCCTCCGTATCCTTTGGGTTATGATTAATAAGATTCCACTGTTGGCACAGACCCCTTTGGGAATTGGTTATTTATTCAACAGAAAAATACATTTTTGAGAAAAGAGGTTTTAAAGCTGGGAGAATAAATAACTCAAGCTAGTTCTCTTCCATTTTGTTTCAATCCTCAGGTATTCATTCCTTATCCATAAGAAATTTCACACAGAGCTCTCCAATCATCCTCACATCCTGCACCAGTGCATTTTACCCTTTCACCCTTACTCTACTAAGCAAAGCAGGTAAGTACTCCATTCAGATGGGGGTAACCACTAATTAGCATACTAGTTTATTTTACTTATGGTGGGAGGAGGAAAGGAAATTCTACTTCTACTAAAAGTAAATCTGATAGTATCAGCTATTCCCTTTTGGAAAAGACCTATACAATTTATTATAGATGAAATGGTTCCGTAGAAATTACTCAAATGTACTGAATTAAATAATTATCCTTTTTTGAATGTGTGTTTGAACCACCCTTTAAAAATAGTAAGGAGGGATGATTTTCTATTACATTTTATAGAGTATTTTGAAAAATGTAAAGCATATTTTTTTCTAAGAAATTGTATGAGACTTTTCTACAAGGGAGAAAAGGAAAAGTCTTCAGTCACTCCTTTTAACTTAATAGTGAAGACTTTTCCCATACTTAAAATCTTGCAGCAACAGGTAGAAGCTAATGCCCAAGAACTTAATCTTTGCCCTAGAGGTTCTGGTGCATAGCCTAAAAATTTGATGATAATAACTGTTAAGGAAAGCCCCCTGGAACATTTCAATTATAATTTATCTGTACGCTGCAACACCTCCCAGTGAAACACAGTGTCACACATAATTATACAGAACCCAGAGATAACACAAAAGACCATCTGTAAGCTTTGAACAGATGTAGCTTTTGAATACTTGAGCTTATCTTAGGCTTGAAAATTTTAAAGCTCAAAACAAGTGTGGCTTAACAAAATGATATGAGAGTGGTAACATTTTCAAAAACAGGGCTCTTCAGATTTCTCTACTGTTCTGTATTCTGCTCAGTACTGTTTAGAAACTAGTATCTATTTGTCCCACGGTAATACATTGTAAGTAAACTTATCTCTGTTTTTGACACACACTTTTTTACTCAGCTGCCAGTGACCTCTGCAAGTGAAATGTCCTCTGAAAAGGTCTGAAACTTAGCACAGAAACATAAGACATGATTAAAGGCTGGCAGGGAGTGTTGCACTCCATCTGGAGTTGCACTCACTTTTGGATGACATTCCTGCTTTAACAATGAGGAGTCCTTGTGGCACCTTAGAGATTAACAAATTTATTCGGGCATAAGCTCTCATGGACTAAAACTCACTTCATCAAATACATGGAGTGGAAAATACTGAGGCAGATATAAATACACAGCACATGAAAAGATGAGAGTTGCCTTACCAAGTGTGGGGGGAGTCAGTGCTAACGAGCCAATTCAATTAAGGTGGAAGTGGGCTATTCTCAACAGTTGACAAGAAGGCGTGAATACTAATGAGGCCAATGTAATCAAGGTGGCTCATTTCAAACAGTTGACAAGAAGGTGTGAGTATCAGCAGGGGGAAATTAGTTTTTGTAGTGACCCATCCACTCCCAGTCTTTATTCAGGCCTGATTTGATGATGTCCAGTTTGCAAATTAATTCCAGTTCTGCGGTTTCTCATTGAAGTCTGTTTTTGAAGTTTTGTTGTTGAAGAATTGCCACTTTTAAGTCTGTTATTGAGTGTCCAGGGAGATTGAAGTGTTCTCCTACTGGTTTTTGAATGTTATAATTCTTGATGTCCATTTATTCTTTTGCATAGAGACTGTCCAGTTTGGCCAATGTACATGACGGAGGGGCATTGCTGACACATGATGGCATATATCACATTGGTTTTAGGTATCATCATTTAACTCCCCTCCAGCCCTAAATAAACACATGGGGCTTCTCTAGATGAAGCATTAGTGCATGGCAAGCTGGGGTATAAATCTACAGAATAATAATGTGCCACCTGCTAACAGTCCATATGGACCCTACTGCTGCGCTCTACAAGTTTCCAAATATGCACACACAAGCCCATACAAAACTCCCAAGCACCATAAAACCACCATAAGGACTTGGCACTTTGGATAGAAGTCTGAGCACAGGGGACATGTCTTGAACAGGCTTTAAACAAGGACCTCCACACTCTGTCCTGCAGATGTAATACATCCAGGTGAAAGGGAAAGCTTTTCAGGGGAAAGATAGCTCAGTGGTTTGAGCATTAGCCTGCTAAACCCATGGTTGTGAGTTCAATCTTTGAAGGGGCCACTTAGGGATCTGGGGCAAAATCAGTACTTGGTTCTGCTAGTGAAGGCAGGGGGCTGGACTCGATGACCTTTCAAAGACCCTTCCAGTTCTAGGGGACATCTCCATTATAATATTAAATATAAGCTTATTGGTGGGGCATGATAGGAAATTTTCACTTAACATGCCTGTGCCGTAACTGTTCCCTGGATCAGTGCTTCTCAACCTACTTACCATGGTGGGCCGCATATGCAGCTCTCTCTGTGTTATGTGGTCCGCATCCACACTACCTGTATGGCCCTGAGGATGTCCCTGGGGCCACAGCTGTGTGCTGATTGGGCGGCAAATGGTGTGCATGGATTGAGAACCGCTGCTCTGGATAAACAAAGGACTTCAGACTCTAGAGCTGTTAATCTGATATCTTTGACTAACAGTATATTTAATGTAATATATAGTAGAAACTTACTACTTCAATTCAGTAATCACATAGTGTAAAGGGTAAAGAATAGATGAAGAGTAAAATGGTTGGATTTCCCACTGCCCATATACTAACTACTATGAAAGATAAAAGTAAAGTCAAGGACAATTGAGCCCAAGATGACAAGTAACTTTATAGAAAGCAGATGACAGACTTACAGGTGAACAAGGTAATCTCTGGAGGTTAATAGAAACTGTACACAAAGACAATTTGAAAGACAAACTCTAAAAATTTGTTCCCATTTATGGACACCTTATCTAAGTGTGCTTAAGGGCAAAACAGAGATTAACTGAATCAGAAAAGATCTGTGAATGGAGGCAACCTAAGAGAATCAGAAAGGTGCTTTAAATAAGCAAAAAAGCAAACCATATGGGATAAGACTATATCCAAATATACCAGCTTATTGGTAGGACAGGTATGACAATCACAGGCATATCTTGAGGCTATTGTATTTAACATTATGAATGTTATCTGTGTGGGAGAGCCAGCCCTTGAAAGCATGAAAAACCTAAAGATCATGCTTAAAATTTGCCAGCAACAATATTGAGGAAGATTCCTAATAGTATTTTGATCTTAGTCAAGTTTCCATTATTAATTTTGAATGGACCAGACAGGGACAACCAGAGAGGTGAGAGGGCCCAATATACATCCATGGAACAGACTGTACTTATTTCAACCATCCCATAAACCTTCTCTAGAGTTTTTTCAATCCCATGGTTTTCCAAGTGTTGAAGGGCATGACCCAGCAAGATAGTGAGCACCCTCCACTCTTCTTGCAATCAATGGGAGTGAGTACTCAGCATTTTGCACTTTAAGACCCCAATTGGGAAAATTATAATAGATGTTCAGATCATTGAAACATAGGGCTGGAAGGCACCTCCAGATGTCATAAGTCCAGCCCCCTGTGCTGAGGCAGGACCAAGTAAACCTAGACTATCCCTGACAGGTTCTTGCCCAAGCTGTTCTTAAAAACCTCCAGTGATGGGGATTCCACAGACTCCTTTGGAACCTATTCCAGAACTTCACTACCCTTATAGTTAGGAATTTTTTTCTAATAGCTAAACTAATATCCCTTGCTTCAGATTAAGCCCATAACTTCTTGTATTAAGCCCATAACTTCTTGTCATCTTTAAAATTTTCTTTAGAGCTTCCTGAATGGACATTTGCATCCAGTCCTTTCTGATGTTTCCCACTCCCAGTCTAAACATTGTTGCTGTTTTTGCAAGATCAGGCAATGATCTCTCCCCTTCTTCTCCGAAAGAAGGACTGCAGAAATGTTTGTGGGGGGGAAGCAACCAAAATGGGACAAATTCCAGTAGTGTTGCAAACCTGTGTACCAGGCTGAAATGCCACTCACTGAAATTTGACCTAGTCACCACTCCATCATGTCAGTACGGATGGGGCTCTACGATTATGCTACACAGTTCCAGTCAGGTGCCAGGAGGGGGCAGGATGGACTCCTACCTCTCTCCTCCACATTGCTCCCTGGCCAAGTTCAAGTTCTGAAAAATGGATGTCATGCCCCCTCCCCCCCGCCTTTAAAAAGTGGGAGGGGCAAGGCAATGGCCTCCTCCCTGCCCATTCTCTGGAACCTATGAGAACCAGCCTTGTCTGGAGAATTCTCAGGGATGGCCTTGCCATGAGGCGAACTGAGGCAGCCGCCTCAGATGCCAGACAGTGTTGGTGGTGGTGGGGTGCCATTAGTGTAGAAAAGTGTAGAAAATTGTGTCTGCTGCTGGTGCATATGTATTCTCTCTGCTCTAGATGCACAGAGATGGTGGAATGCTGTGCTGGAGGAAGGAGGGCACAAGAGACATAACAGGCAGGCAGGAGAAAAGGTGAGAGGGAATAACAGAAAGCAGCAGGAGATGTAGGGAGAGAGGGGAGGAGGAGCCTCCTACGTACCTCTCTAGAACCCTCAGGAGCCTGGACTGATTAACACCAGCTTCTCAGGGAGTTTCCTGTTTCCTGCTGCTTCCCTGAACCCACTTGAGAACAGGCAATCAACTGAAGTAGTAGGAGCCAGTTATGCCCTTAAAATGCTGATATCTTCCCTCACTCAGGCCCTGCTACCAGCTTGCTTATTTGTCCCCTTCAACTGAGTGTTGAGAGCCACTATAGCTGGCATGAGTGAAAGAAGAAAACGCCCCTCTGGGGCAGCATTCAGAAAAAGAAAGAAAGCAAAGGAAGCTTTTCTATCTAAGCAGGAAGGAGCTCTCCTGAGATACATAGACACAAATCAACAGAGGGTCCTGTGGCACCTTTGAGACTAACAGAAGTATTGGGAGCATAAGCTTTCATGGGTAAGAACCTCACTTCTTCAGATGCAAGTAATGAAAATCTCCAGAGGCAGGTATAAATCAGTGTGGAGATAACGAGGTTAGTTCAATCAGGGAGGGTGAGGTGCTCTGCTAGCAGTTGAGGTGTGAACACCAAGGGAGGAGAAACTGCTTCTGTAGTTGAATAGCCATTCACAGTCTTTGTTTAATCCTGATCTGATGGTGTCAAATTTGCAAATGAACTGGAGCTCAGCAGTTTCTCTTTGGAGTCTGGTCCTGAAGTTTTTTTTGCTGTAAGATGGCTACCTTTACATCTGCTATTGTGTGGCCAGGGAGGTTGAAGTGTTCTCCTACAGGTTTTTGTATATTGCCATTCCTGATATCTGACTTGTGTCCATTTATCCCCTTGCGTAGTGACTGTCCAGTTTGGCCAATGTACATAGCAGAGGGGCATTGCTGGCATATGATGGCATATATAACATTGGTGGACGTGCAGGTGAATGATCCAGTGATGTTGTAGCTGATCTGGTTAGGTCCTGTGATGGTGTTGCTGGTGTAGATATGTGGGCAGAGTTGGCATCGAGGTTTGTTGCATGGGTTGGTTCCTGAGTTAGAGTTGTTATGGTGCGGTGCGTGGTTGCTGGTGTACCCGCATGGCCCCACAATATGCCAACATTTTTATGGCTGACCTGGAACAACGCTTCCTCAGCTCTCGTCCACTCATGCCCCTTCTCTACCTATGCTATATTGATGACATCTTCATCATCTGGGCCCATGGGAAGGAGACCCTGGAAGAATTCCACCATGATTTCAACAGCTTCCACCCCACCATCAACCTCAGCCTGGACCAATCTACCCGGGAGGTCCACTTCCTAGACACCACCGTACAAATAAGCGATGGCAACATTAACACCACCCTATACCGAAAACCCACCGACCACTACGCCTACCTTCATGCCTCCAGCTTCCACCCCGGTCACACCACACGATCCATCGTCTACAGCCAAGCACTGAGGTACAATCGCATCTGCTCCAACCCCTCAGACAGAGACCAACACCTACAAGATCTTCACCAAGCATTCTCAAAACTACGATACCCACACAAGGAAATAAAGAAACAAATCAACAGAGCCAGACATGTACCCTACTGTAGAAGCCTACTGCTACAAGACAGGCCCAGAAGAGAAACCAACAGAACTCCACCGGCCATCACCTACAGTCCTCAGCTTAAACCTCTCCAACACATCATCAGTGATCTACAACCCATCCTGGAAAATGATCCCTCACTTTCACAGACCTTGGGAGGCAGGCCAGTCCTCGCCCACAGACAACCTGCCAACCTTAAGCATATTCTCACCAGCAACCACGCACCGCTACTGCAGCATCCATACCTCCATCTCAAATGGATGTATCCATGCACATTCCTGAAGAAAAGTGCAGATCAGAGAAGTGTGTGGTGGTGGAGCAAGAAACAGCTGCTGCTGAGTTTAGTTCCTTAAGTCTAGATGATCCAGGACTGTGGACCCACTTGAGCAGTAGCCTGAGGGACTTCCTTGTACTGCATGGGCCAAAGGAAGTGAAAAACTTCATGTTCCCCAAAGACAATGAAAATAGAAGTTTCCATCCAACACATTACTGGCGTGAAATCCCCAATGGTGACAAAGAGGAGAGGCCATGGCTTATGTACTCAAAAACCCAGAATGCTGTATATTGTTTTTGTTGCAAACTCTTCCAGGCTAATGTTCCAGCCGCATAGCGTTCTACAGGAACAAAGGACTGGAAAAATCTCTCTAGAAAGCTGGCATGCCATGAGAAGGCAGCAAATCATCAGAGAGCATTCCATAGGTGGAAAGAGCTTGAGATGAGACAAAGGATAAGACCACCATAGATGATCAGCATCAAGAGAAGATTGTATCAGAGTCTCTTTACTGGCAAAATGTTCTGAAAAGGCTCATTGCCATTGTGAGAATGCTTGTGTAGGGGGCCAGGGTGGCTGCCCTCCAAACCTGAGGGTAAAGGGCCTTTCCCTCAGCCTGAGTGGGCGGGGCCAGCCCAAGCTTGCTCCACCCCCCGGAAGGGGAGGGGTGGAACAGGAAGTATAAAGGGTGGGGCCCTTAGCTCAGTTGGAGCAGCACCAGGGAGGGAGGCAGACGCAGACCGTGGGCTGCTCCCTTCAGACCCTGCTGCCACACCAGGGGAGGCCCTGGACCAGTGGAGACCTCACCTGGAGGACGGACTGGGGCTGCCAGGACTGCCCGCTGCCGAGTACCCAGAGGAACTGGAGGAGCCGGAGGGGGAGCTGGAGCTGCTAGCAGCCGAGTACCCAGAGGAGCTGGAGGAGCCTGAACCTGAGGGGGAGCTGGAGCTGCCAGCAGCGGACTACCCCAATGCACCGGCGGGACCAGAGGAATTCAGACGAGCAATCGGGTAGGAAGTAGCCCAGGGACAGAGCTGCACAGTGTTGAGTCTGTATTGCGGAAGGACGCCGCTGATCCAGTGGCGGGACCCTCGTCCTGTCACTGTCAGGGCCCTGGGCTGGAACACAGTGGTGTAGGGTGGGCCTGCGTTCCCCTACCCGGCCGAGCCACGCCGGGACCTTTGCCGGCGCTCCCCTGCCTGAGGGGCGCGCTACTGACCTTAGCCGGCGCTCCCCTGCCTGAGGGGCGCGCTACTGACCTTAGCCGGCGCTCCCCTGCCTGAGGGGCGCGCTACTGACCTTAGCCGGCGCTCCCCTGCCTGAGGGGCGCGCTACAGACTCTGGCTGGCGGCCGCCCCGCCGCTAATTCCCCGCTGACAGAGGCGTGACCCAGGCCAGCCAGTGACCTCATAGCTCCCCACCGCCCCCTAACGGGTAGGTGGGTCGACGCGGATCATAGCTTGCTACCCAAAACCTAGCACTGTCTGGCACTTCAGATCAGCTGTATGTGCCAAACAATGGAAACTTCCTTAAAATTGTGGAACTGATGGCTGTGTTTGATACTGTATTCCAGGAGCATCTAAGAAGAGTCACCACCTAAGAAATGTACACACACCACTACCTTGGAAAAACAATTCAAAATGAGATCATGCAGTTACTGGCAACAAAAGTCAAACAGAAGATTGTGGCAGATCTGAAGTCAGCAAGGTATTACTCTGTTATTCTGGATTGCACACCTGACATCAGCCATATGGAACAAATTACTTTAATGGTACGTTTTGTAACAACAACAGAACCTAGTGAAAATGTCCCTGCAATGGTGACTTTCAGAGAGCATTTTCTAGAACTTATTGACATTGATGATACTACAGGAGTTGGTATGACAAATGTGCTTCTTAAAAACCTGGAAGATACTTGAATTGTGATAGCTGACATGAGAGGTCAGGGCTACAATCATGGTGCCAATATGAGAGGAAAGAACAGAGGAGTGCAGACACGGATCTGAGAGTTAAACCCTCGAGCTTTTTTTTGTCCCATGCAGTTCTCATTCATTGAACTTGATGATCAGTGAAGCAGCATCAGCTTCTAGTGAGGCTGCTGAATTTTTTAATGTAATTCAAAGCATCTATGTATTTTTCTCTGCATCAACTCATCAATGGCAAATTTTGAAGAAACATCTGGGAACATCCTCTCTGACACTGAAACCACTGAGTGCCACACGATGGGAAAGTCAAGTGGAGGCAATAAAGCCTATCGAACACCAAATTGGGAAGATAGATGATGCCATAGTTGCCATTATGGAGGATAATGCTATGACAGGGACTGTTCATGGGAGAACAGTGGCAGAGGGAAATGGAATCACCAAAAACATACATAACTTCAAATTTCTTTGTGGCTTAGTGTTGTGGCATGACATTCTGTTTGAAATAAATGGTGTAAGCAAGGGACTCCAAGGTGTTGACATTGATATATCTGGAGCAATGGAACAACTGGACAAAGCAAAGTCTTACCTACAGTCTTACCAGTCAGATTAGGGATTTCAAAACATTCTGAAGAGTGCACAGAAGTTGGCAGAGGAACTTCACACTGAAGCTATTTTCACACCCATTCAAGAATACAGGAGCCACCGAAGAAGACATTTGAGGCATTAGATAATCCCATAAGAGACCCCAAACAACAATTCAAAGTTGAATTCTTTAACCAGGTGCTAGATTGTGCAATACAGTCAGTTGAAGAACGTTTCATGCAGCTCAAGGAACACAGCAGTATATTTGGGATGTTGTATGATATTCCCAAACTCCTCACTGTACCTGAAGAAGACCTACACCAGCAATGCAGGGCACTAGAGACAGTGTTGACACATGATGACATGTGCAATATTTATGCGAGTGACCTAGGTGATTCACTGAAAGCCCTTTCAAGATACATTTCAGCAGGATCAACTCCAAATGCTGTTTTGTAATATATGTGCACAAATAAGATGAACACCCTCTTTCCAAATGCTTTTGTTGCTCTGCACATACTTCTAACGTTTCCTGTAACAGTTGCCAGTGGAGAATGCAGCTTTTCCAAGCTGAAGTTAATAAAAACACATCTACGCTCCACAATGACACAGGAGAGGCTGGTCACCCTTGCAACCATTTCAACAGAGCACGAGCTGGCCCAGATTGTGGACCTTCAGCAGGAAGCAGTTCCCATCTTTGCAACCAAGAAGGCACGGAAAGCACTACTTCGATTATTCAAACAGATAAAAACGCCAGTGTTTACTATGCACATGTAAGCAGAGTCAGGATGAGCTCTACCCTGACATCTGCTGGTGAATTATGGCGAGTGTGGAAAAGAACTCCAGGGGTTGATCTTGTTTGCATACGCACACCCACCCGCCTGGCATGAAACAACAGCAACTGAAAGTGGTTACTTTGGCTGATGTGGGATCCCCAGTTTCTCTGTTATCGGGGCAGGAAGAATAAAGTTTTGTTACCCTGATTCTGTGAATCAAAGCCAGTGGAACTTTGTATGACAGAAGGACTGAGTGAGTCCTTCACCATTACCTAAGTAGCACTTGCTTGACAAGGGGCATGGGTTACAAAACTGAAGGAATTGAGAGAGGATGGGCACAGGTATTTGTACCTGATAGTATGTCCCCCCATGAGGGCTTGGAAAACCAGTTGCACCATCTCTTCTCTCCACTGTTGGATGTCAGACCTAACTTTGATTCCATTAGGAGTTTAGTTATAGGCTGCTGAGCTGCATTCACTTTGGGCCAATGGTGCACAAGCACTGGGGCTCCCTTATTATGAGCTGAAATCACTAAGAGCTGAAATCACAAAAGAGCTAAAGTTATTAAGAGCTGAGATCACTGAGTGCTGTATTAACTGGTGGGGGAACCTGAAACTATATTGCTAAGCAGCTGGCGGAGCAATTTGTGGGGACAACTGCAGGAGCAGCAAGCGGCGCGGAGCCTTGCGGGGATGGTTGGAGCGGCCCAAGGAACGTTTGCGGGGACGGCTGGAGCGGCTCACAGGTCGGTGAGCGGAGCAGCTTGTACAGCGAAGCAGTTCGTGGGACGGCAGGAAGTGGACTGGCTTGTGGTGCAGGCTGCGGCGGAACCCCACGGAGAGACAGCCGGCCGGCCTTGGATCACGTAAGGTGCCCCTTAACACCCTGCATGCCCCCCTTTTACTCTGGGGCAGCACTGACCAGGGACAGAGACTTTGGGGGTGTTGGACTTTGGGGACTCTGGGTGATTTTTGGGTTGCTGGATTCAAGAACCAAAGGGAAAGGACACAGCCCAATTTGCTGGGGTGGGTTTTTTTGCTCATGGTTTGTGTTATGAATCCTGTTTGTGGTGTTTTTCCAATTTAATGCTGATGTCGTTTACCTCATGTTATTAAACATTTTCTGCTACACTCAGACTCCGTGCTTGCGAGAGGGGAAGTATTGGGGGTGGCATGTAATTGTCCCAGGTCACTGGGTGGGGGCTCGAGCTGGTTTTGAATTGCGTTATTGAAATGGAACCCCTAGATACAGAATCTGGCCCTTGTTGCTACCAACTTAGATGGGCAGAAGGGTTACACACACAAGAAAAGTTACATTTGCTGTTCAGGCGTTTGAAAGTGAAGTGTTACTTAAAATTTTTGAACACGGCATTTTAAGTTGTTAGTTCTCCTTTATCGGGGTAGGTAGCAGAGCGGTACCATGAGAGGAGTAGAACAGGAAGAAGGCAGAATTGAGACTTTTCAAAGTTTTGGCCCAAGCATGGGGGAATGGGGGCATCATTTGAGCTCCCCGCCACAGGTGCCAAAATGTTGTGGGCCAGCCCTGAGAATTCTCACCAGATTTTTAATGTGTATAGATATGTTTCTGGTGAGATGGAGGTTGGAGGAAAAAAGAGAGCTTTCAAGTACAATATACACAGAAAGTGTTGGCTTGATGAAAATCTGTTAGAATAAGATTCCAGAAATTTCTTCTTAGAAAACAGCTGAGAAATTTCTATGTGAGATCAATTATACTAGGAGAATGCAACATCAGTTTATAATAACCACAGTTTGCATCAGTGATTGTCTGATCTGGCTCAAGTGTGTGAAGCGTCATTCTCTCTCTTTTTCGTTTTGTTTTGTTTTTAAAACAAGGCAATAAGAGAGACATAACGTTACCCTTAATTAATCTGGCTATTACAGGCAGTCTCTTCCATCTATGATATGCACAGTGAATAATGTTTATCTAATATAAGCAATGTTAATTATACCAATTCTACAAACTCAAGACATTTTCCAGGATGTGGTTTGTTGAGGTCGCATTAAATGTACTTTGCTTCCTACTGAGTAGCTTCAGAAGCACATTTGAGCCTTTAGTTAAAAAGAAACTTTTTCAATAATGTCACCACTGAAAACAGGTATGATCCAGATTTTCATGAATGTTTGTCAGCTAATCCGGCACTTCCTTGTTGACTACACACAAAAGAGTCTTTAAACTGGAGAATCCTCGCACTCTTCTATTCTACTGGTAAATCACTAATAGTTTTAAAAGGTATGCTATTGAGCCAATTTCATTATAAATTTTGATATAAAATATATTCCAAAATTGCAGGATGGCTATATATTTTTTATTACACAGAGGTCAGATTTACTCTTTTTTTTTATAATACATGACACTTATTTTGTTATTCATGTTGATTTCAAGTTAAAACTTGGTATTCTCATCTTCCTGTATACATATTAAACACCTGCTTCTCCACTGCCTTGCAGCTTGTGCACTCATTTTTATATTTGCGCAAAGATTTAAATGCTACCAAATACCAATGAACTCACGCAGAAATTTGATAAAAGACAAAAACAACACATCCCCCGTGGATGAACACTTCTCACAAAATAGTTCCTCTATATCTGACCTCTCAGTCCTCACCTTCAAATGAAACCTACATGACATCTTCAAAAAGACGAGCCTGGAAGCTTAAATTCATAGCTTTGTTAGACACTAAAAAAACATATACTGAATAGAGACACTGGATTTAAGGCTTATAACAACAATCTATAAACCACTAACTCCTCCCCACCCCCTTTTTTTTTTTTTTTTTTTTTTTAATTTTTGCTTTCCCCTGGTGGTGAGAACTGGCCACTTCTCCTTGAATGGCCTCTTGAAATGTGTGTTAACTACTTATGCGAAACAATCTGTTCCACCTTGTATTTAGCTGTGATTCACTGAGTCCATTTCCCAGACCTGAAGAACAATTCTGTGTAAGCTTAAAATCTTGTCTCTCTCACCAATAGAAATTGTTCCAACAAAAGAAATTACCTAACCCATCTCACCAAATAAGAAGGCAGAGAAAGGTTATTCTGTTTCATAGAGGATTTCAATATTTTCAGATTTGCTTTCATTCTGATTCTGAGCGAAAATAAAAATGTGGAAATTCTCCGTGAAAAGAAATGAAGTACTGGTTCTGAAGCAGACCACCCGGTGGGGTGTCTTGGACCACAGAACCAAGATGCCCCAGAGTCCCTCACTCTGAGATGGTCTGCCAAGCAGACTGCTTCAAAACTGTGGATCCTGGGAGCCCTGAGAGCTTGGGCTACTCAGGAGCCATGAGCCTGGAAGCCAGGACTCTTAGGACTGGCAGAGATTCAGGTAGATTTATGGTGGAAACCTGCATGGGTTCTGCTGGATCTTTGTCAGAATCAAACTGCCTTCATGGCACATTTCAATTTCTATGAATCAGAAATTTCAATGAAAAAATATTTCTTTTGATTTTTTTCTGACCTGCTCCACCTGAAATCTTTGGGTCACATTCAGTCCTCTACCCACTTATAGAAAGCTGAATTTAACCCTCTAGCAAGGCTGCATTATTTAACATGTCCAAGACTTTTCACACATATAGGAATCAGTATTATCTTGATCTGCATGAGCAGGGTGTTTTAGAAATGCGCATAATACAAAATAATGTCCTTAATTAATATTTTGTGGCACAATACCAACAATTATAGCATTTTGTGACTCTCATTTCACTCTTTCTAGTCATTCATATGTCTCACTGGAGTTATCCTGTGTCAAGAATATATTAGCAAACTCTGATATTAATAATAGGAGTTAATTTAAACTAATTTAAAGCTTTGATGTTAACAAATGACACAGTGGGGAATCAAGTAAGGCACTAGAAAGGGATTTTAGGTTTATCGTTAATGATCTTGAAATACAAATGTCTGCTTAAAAAGATCTGACAACATTTCTGTTGTCCATAAATAGCAGAGATTCTATTTATAATTTTGACTGTTTCATGACATTCTGTGTTTCAGATGACTTTGCAATTTAGATGGATAACTTTGGATATAATTTTTAAAAAAAGGTTATGTTATTTTAGCCATATATTCTATGTAAAATGAAACTCACTGGTCAATTGGTTCTATCTTTCTCTTTAAAAGAATGAATAATTCTGGTCTGTGGGGGCAAGGAAGAGCAACCAAAATTTCCAAAATAAGGTGTCTAAAATAAAACATTTAGAGGGAGATTTTAAAAGGCACAAATATAAGTTGGGCACCTAATTCCCATGACATTTCAGTGGGAGTTAAGTGCCTAATTGCCATTTGTGCCTTCTAAACACTCTCCCATACATTTGTAAACACAGGTGCTGGCTTCTTCTTTTCCCTGCGGGTGCTCAACTCCCGCTCAGCCCCAGGCACCTCCCCCACTCAACTTCTTCCCCCTAGCCCCTCCACCCCTGCCCCGCCTCTTCCTTCCCTGTTCTGCCTCCTCCCACAAATGCGCCCCGGCCCTGCTCCTCCCCTTCCCCTGCTGCACACTGCGGAACAGCTGATTGTGCTGGGCGGGAGGCGCTGGGAGGGAGGGGAAGGAATTGATCGGCAGGGCCACCAGTGGGTGAGAGGTGCTGGGGGGGAGGAGGGTAGCTGGCTGCCAGTGGGTACTAATCATTCACTTGTTTTTTTTTCGTGGCTGCTCCACAGAGTTGGCACTTATGTTTGTAGATATTTAAAGAAGGTCAGATTTTTCACAGATGCTGAGCTCGGTTCCCATTAGATTTGTAGGTGTTCCTCATCTTAGAGATTCAAGCACCTTTTTCTATTGAGAGTCTAAAAATAAATGTAGTTCAGAAATCCAGGTTAGAACAGTTTGACCAGAATATAGTGTGTCAAACTAGACCATTGGCTTCTGGAAGGAGGTATATTCTGTTCATAACAATTTCTTATTTTCATTTGGTGTGAATGACATTTCTGAAAGAAAATTAAGTAATCACCCAGATCAAATGGGGAGAGGGAAGAGGCAAATTTACAAATGTCTTGATTTGGCCAATATACAACTTTTGTAACAATGATCTTTAAAGACAATGTTATGGGGAGTCCATTTTCCTTAATTATTACTAATTTTATTAGGGTTAAACAATTGTTGCATGTTATAATTTTTGCAAGGAGGTGTTTTAATTCTTATCACATATTTATGCTAGATTTTTCCTAGATAGATAGATAGAAACGTAGCAATGACAATAAAAAAGTAAGTGACTTTTATGTAATCTTGCACCTTGGCCTTGAATATTAATTATTGTTATTAATTATTTTTTTATTGAGTTAGCACCTAGGAGCCCCTGTCATGGGTCAAGATCTCACAGTGGTACGCACCTTAGAAACACCTGACAAAAAGACAGCCCTTGCCCCAGAAAGTTCATAATCTAAGTAATATCACTGCTTCTCTAGTTGATAAGAACATAAGAATGGCCATAGAAGGTCAGACCAAAGGTCCATCCAGCCCAGTATCCTGTCTGCCGACAGTGGCCAATGCCAGATGCCCCAGAGGGAGTGAACCTAACAGGTAATGATCAAGTGCACATGTCCACTCCATATGATCTAGTAATGTGTAAATTTAATATTTTAACAATGTTCTTTACATAAAATCCTGAAGTAGATTCCTTATGTGTAAAAAGATAAGAAGCCACAAATGCAAATGTTGCCTTCAAACTTTCCATTCTGCCTAATAAAGTTCAACCCTACTAATCCAGTCAGAGAAATGCAAAAGGTCAGAAAGATTTAAAAAGTCATGAAAATATATTAATTGCTGGAGCATTAGTCCATCTGTCATAAAGAAAGAGCCTTGGTCCTCCACAGTGCACTCAGCTGTATCAATAATGTAGCTGGTGTTCAAAAGCTATGCTTCAGTTTAGCTCCTCCCGCAGCAGACATTTAATTGAAACACAGGCTGACTCAGTGCATGACTCTCTGTTGTTAATTGGTCTTTGGAGACTCTTAGGAAGTGTGCCAATTATCTCCAGTCCCACAACAACAACACAAATAAAAATGAAGAAAAATAATAAGGTCACCTTGCCACTTTGTTAATGAGCAACACTAAAACGTTTCAATTTAAAGGAAATGTAAGTCTAGGTGGTGCGGTCTTTGGACCTGAAGTTGAACAGAAGTTCAGCTGTACAGCAGTTGTTCATGCTAAGGCAAGTAGCCTAAAAAGAGTCTGATCAATGACAGCACAACAACGTTTTTTCCTTCAGTTAAAATTGTTCTCCCTGGGGAAAAAAACAAAAAGAATCTTCATGCAAGATACATGAAAAAAAGAATAAACTATAAAATGCCACGTTGATATACAAGACTGGGTGGTAGAATTGGAGCAACCACTGATATATAAAAGACAGTGCAAATATGGGTTTTAAATCCCCTATAGTGAGGGTGACTTTATAAACTATATATACACCAATTTGGATTTAAGAAATAAACTGTGTGTCGTAGGCAAGTCACTTAAGATTCATGAAAACAGAGATAATAACTCTTAGCCACCACTCTAAAATAAACAATGAGATATATGGGTGAAATATGTAACACATATTATTGTTGTCCCGTAAAATAGCGCTTGTGTGAACCTACAGTCTTCATGCATTCTCCATCAAATCCTTTGCCATACTACAGAAAACAATGGTCTCGGCTTATGACATGCAATGTGTTTTGCTCTAGTTTTATGTAACAAACAGTCACTATCTCAACAGTATAAAGAAAGTGATACCTATTTTGAATTAAAAAGAAAAGCCAAGATGGGGACAATCTGCAAATATGGATCAGGATCTGAACTCTCTTAAAGTTTAGAAATGTTTAGATGTGAGATTTTAATTTCAGCCTCCCTAGCAAAAAACAATTTGCACAGTGCAACCTCATATGCAATATCATTTGAACTTACAAACCAGGAAAATTAAATATCTATATTCAGTCATCTGAGCCTGTAATTACTTATATCTGAAAAATGAGAGTGTTTTTGAAGATTTGTCCCTAAATTACCATAAATTATTTGTATCTTTTCCTATCCTGGATTATTATCTGGATAATTTGTTAAAAGCATTCAGTAGGCAGCAGCTTTCTTCTTTTTAACCACTGTAGTGATTTATTCATTGACGAAAGAAGAATGTGTGAGTGCAAATATTTATGTTCCAATCCTGCAAACTCTGAATCATGTAAGTTACTTTACACAGATGAGTAGCTACCATTCTGTTGATCAAAGGCTTATTTTTCCAAAACGTTAATGCTGGTTTAAATTCGGGTTGACATTGTCTCTTTAAATTACTCACCCAAATTCAGTCAGTGAGCGGTAGATCTAAAAAATGAACCCATAAGGTCTCTTGGCTCTCCATTTACTGTTGTATCCAGGGCCGGCTCCAGCTTTTTTGCCGCCCCAAGCGGCGAAGTGTAGGGGGAAAAAAAAAAGATAAAGCCGCGATCGGTGGCACTTCGGCAGCAGCTCTACCACACCACTTCATTCTTCGGTAGCAATTCGGCAGCAGATCCTTCGCTCCCAGATGGACCCGCCGCCAAATTGCCGCCGCCATTAAATCAAGGGTTCTCAAACTGGGTCCGTGGACCACTGGGGGTCCACGAGGGTAATCCAGGGGGTCTGCAAGTCATATCCGGGGCTGCCAGCTCTGATGATCAACTCCTCCCCCTCCCTCCTAATGCCTCCTACATGCCATGGAACAGCTGAGTGGAGGTTGAGCACCCTTGGGAAAATTACAAGGTGGCTTGGGGATCTGTGAAAAAATTTAAATCAAAATGGTTTTCCTCAGGTTGCTAAAGTTTGAGAATGCCTGCATTAAATCATACTCCTTGCTAATATCTCAAAAGCTGTGTATTGTTCTAAAAAAAAAGCAGTAAGTTAGAAAATTAAACCCATGTACCTATAAGGTAATTTAGTTTAGGGAAAATATAAATATTTTCAAAGGTATCTAGAGGAGATAGTTTCCTTTGAAAACCTCACCCACAATGCTTAATACCTTTTCCCTCTCATTTGAGAGAAAAACAAATGTTGACATATCAGAATTTCTCATGGGCCAGAAATTCCAAATTTTGCTCAGCTATACATCTAACATAATAACTTTTTGATGCTACTGCTATGTGAATAATATGATTTTACACCAATATGAAATTAAATGATGTTAACATAGCTGTTACTATTATAAAAACCATCTCAGTACAAAAATATTAATATTAATGTGGGAATTAATTAATTATCTGAAAATGGTTAAGCAACTTCCGCATCAAAATCAGAAAGACAAGATCAATCTCTCTGGAGGCGATATACACTAATCTTGGTGAACAAAGAGAAACAGTGGCTTTATTTTGAATTTAAGATTCTTATTATTTATTAGTTTGCCTGTCTCAAAGATTGTTCCTTGAAGTGATTTGGTGGGTTATAGAAACTGCTATTTTGTCTGAAGAGATCTTGAATGACTTCTTTTAAGTAACTGACTTAAATATTTTCAGCAGTTTCATAGGACCTAGTACAATCTCTTATCTTTGCCCATTTATAAACTGTTTTGCTTATTTATGATACCTTACCACAGGCTTACTGATAATTTGGGAAATAATATAATTTGGTCTTCATATACTTGGAGAAGTGCATCCCCACCATGGTGGAGACATCCTCCAATGTATAATCGCTATTGAAAACTCTTCACAGAAAGCCATACCAAAAAGATCGTAACTGAAGTAACCACTTGCATGGTGTCAAGTATCAGGGGGTAGCCGTGTTAGTCTGTATCTACAAAAACAACAAGGAGTCAGGTGGCACCTTAAAGACTAACAGATTTATTTGGGCATAAGCTTTCGTGGGTAAAAGCCTCACTTCTTTGGATGCATCCAAAGAAGTGNTGGCTAAAGAGGTCTGGGGCTGTAAGCTATGAAACTGCTCCTTTTGTTCTTGGTTCCTTCTGCATTCAGAGAAGCAGGACTTTGTACATTCCTTGTAAATTAATTAGATTTTATCAAAGGAATACCTGACTCTTGCCAATTTCTCCTCCTAACTAGAATATCCCTAGGACCTCAAACATTTACTAGCCATATGGGTCAAAAAGGGACAACAATACTCATAATTATTAACCATGAACGTTTTATTAATAAAGAAAGGGGAAGAAAAAAAAACAAAACACAAGCAGTAAACAGTGGTTACTTCAAAAACAACAAGGAGTCAGGTGGCACCTTAAAGCCTAACAGTTTTATTTGTGCATAAGCTTTCCTCGGTAAAAACCTCACTTCTTTGGATGCATCCAAAGAAGTGAGGCTTTTACCCACGAAAGCTTATGCCCAAATAAATCTGTTAGTCTTTAAGGTGCCACCTGACTCCTTGTTGTTTTTGAAGTAACCACTGTTTACTGCTTGTGTTTTGTTTTTTTTTCTTCCCCTTTCTTTATTAATAAAACGTTCATGGTTAATAATTATGAGTATTGTTGTCCCTTTTTGACCCATATGGCTAGTAAATGTTTGAGGTCCTAGGGATATTCTAGTTAGGAGGAGAAATTGGCAAGAGTCAGGTATTCCTTTGATAAAATCTAATTAATTTACAAGGAATGTACAAAGTCCTGCTTCTCTGAATGCAGAAGGAACCAAGAACAAAAGGAGCAGTTTCATAGCTTACAGCCCCAGACCTCTTTAGCCAACAGAGCCAAAAGCTCCCTCTAGTTTTTCCCAGGGTCACACTGTGCTCGCTAGCTATACTTTGGCTTTATTGCTTTGTGCCGCTGCCTCTCTGTGTTCTATCTGTTCACTGTTCCTGTGTGTTGTCCCTTCTCTCTCATTCTCTCTCTCTCACACACACACAATTTAGCAAAAGCCCTTTGCCCACTGGAAAGGTTCACAACCCCTTTTGCCTTGGGTGAGAGCTTGTGATTAATATATTCTTACAGTTACATTAATTGAAGTGTGAATTCACACCCATCAATCTCAGGGAGGTTTTAATTTGACCCATAACAAGGCTTCACCTAGATCATCACAATTCTTTGCTTGTATTTAATTCTGAAGTCCCCTGAATGCATGGTGAGAAGCAAATTATGTGACCAACATAATTGAAACTCCAAATTATGAGAGAGAATTAAAGAGAGAATCCTTATGATTTGGCCTGCCATTTCTTCATCTACATTGTATATTGTTAGTAGTTTTGGGGATAAAATTACTTGTTGTTCAACACCTTAAAAATCCTATTCTACATGATCCAGCCTATAGAATGGGCAGTCATGTTGAGGAGATATGGGTTACACACGGATCCCCTGAAGAACCTAAATTCAGGATAGAGACTTTATTATTTATATTACAATAGTTCTTTGAGATCCAACTTCTATCCTAGTCACTGTACAAACAGATTGTAACAGACAATCCATGTCCTAAAGCCCTTAATCGAAATAGAGAAGGAAAGTAAAATGTAGGAGAAAATGAATATTATTATCCTCATTCTACAGAAGGGAACTGAGACATAGAAAGAGTGACTTGCCCAAGGACACTCAGGAGATCTGTAGCTGAGATGTCAATGGAATCCAGAATTCCAGAATCCCAGTCTAGGTCTTAAACCACAAACTGTTGAGCCTCAACTTCCTGAAGACTGAAAGGATATGAGTTGGGAAAATGTTTCTCTGTGTTACAGAAGAGATACATACGTGAGGGTTTCTGAAGCTAATCTAGTCGAGAGGGTAGCTGTAAAACTGCTGTTAAACATATAGTTGTAGTTAAAGAGAGATAATAGTTTTAATTTACTAAAAGCACTTTAACTGTATTTATATAGAGTTTTATACAGTTTACATCAGTTGGGGATCTGGCCCAAAGTGTTTACTGCATTGTTTAATTGTGTAGACAGTTCTCAGTTTGCTAGTCAAATCCCCTTTGCTTTCAGTGGCTTGTGGTTTCATGTTGAAGTTAATTAAAAACATTTTTTTTTCTTTCATTCTTCTTATCTTCTGATTCTAACTCTCAACAGAAATACTTAAAGGGACATACTTCAACTTCAAAATCACCTTTCTCTGTAAATTTTGTACTTATTAATTACAAGAAACACCTACTTATTACTCTAAATTAAAGATTAAAGAAAATATTTTTTCTGTTTTTTCAGTTTGTGCATTTGGCAGCACTTTGTGTATAAGCATTTTTGCTGCTTTTCCTGTACAGTCAGTCAATTTCTCCCTCGCTGAAAAATCCTTTTAAACATCAAAAGTTGAACAAGAAACCATCATGTTTGCTTTTTAAACAAATAAAAAAGGTCAAGGCATACTATTTAAAGAGTGCTGTATCAGTAACTGGAAATGCACACAACCTTGTCCAGCTCATGTCCATTTAAAATGCTGCTACTAAAAACCTCTTCCTGGATCATCAGTCTCATCAATCTCACCCTTCTCTGGCCCGCTATTGAATTCCCCTGTTCCACCACATAAGAAATAAAAATCTCTCTATAATTTAGCCCTGCCCTAACTATCCATCTTATTATTGTATTGCAGTGTCTTCAGAGGTGAATGATATGGAGTTACAGACCAATGTCAACGAATCACATCATATATGCAAATTAAGGTATGCTAATTGGCTGTACTTTTATTCAGTGTATACTACTTCAGTTCATCCAAGAAGGGAATAGTTTTCCCCCAACCCCTTACTCCTGGACTGATAACTTCTTCTCCCTCTCAGAATGTAACTTTTACTGGAAAAGCAGTTACACTTCTGAAATTAATGGTCATGATGAAATTTCCAACTATTTCTGAGGATAACATTCAGAAGGTATGTAACTAGACATATATGGATTTCATATGTCAATGAACATCCATAGTTTCTAGCCTTCATGTTATTAAATATTGTCTATAATTTTGCCTAAATTAATAGTCACTATCTCAAATAGAGACAGAATTGACTAATTATTCATTTTTATTTAATATATAGCCTATG
Organism: Trachemys scripta elegans; assembly: GCF_013100865.1. NCBI lineage: Eukaryota > Metazoa > Chordata > Testudines > Emydidae > Trachemys > Trachemys scripta. The sequence goes on from NC_048299.1 coordinate 137,034,017, forward strand.
TAAATATCATTGTTTTACAGTTGGTTTAACAGAATTAATGTTTTTTCCAACCAACCATAAAAGGCCATATGCCCAAAATGAAATACCTACAGCACATTATATAATTTAATTAAGATTCACAGATATATAGATTTTTAAGGCTAGAATGGAATGATTTTGATCATCTAGTCTGACCTCCTGCATAACAAAGGCTAAAGAACCTCACCCAGTAATTTCTGCATCAAAGCCCATAACTTCTATGCGTGCTATATCATAACTTTGATAAAGACATACAATACTGATTTTAAGACTTCAAGTTTTGGAAAATCGACCCATACCTACATAAATTGTTCCAATATTTATTTACCCTCACTTTAATAATGTGCACCTTATTTCTATTCTGAATTTGTCTATCTTCAACTTCCAACCATTGGTTCTCATTATTTCTTTTTTCTGTGAGATTAAAGAGGCGTCTATCAGAACTCTCTTCCCCATGTTTAAGTAACTTTCTTTTGGATGAACTAAACAGAATGAGCTTCATTGTCTGTCACTATAAGGCAGGCTTTCCAGACCATAAATCATTGTTATACCTCTTTACTGAACCCTTTCCAATTTATCAAATTCTTCTTGAATTGTGGACTTCAAAATTAGACACAATTATTTGAGTAATATCCTCACTAATGCGGTATACAGAGGTAATACTCCCTCCTGATTTCTACCTGAAATGCCCCTGCTTATCGATTCCAATGTTCACTCTCTTAGCTACAACTATTGGCCTACCTCCCTTGTCCCTTTCCACTCCCTATAATGTGTCTTAGCTCTTCATAATGGTACTGTCAGGTAAAAGACTTGTCTTGTAAGAAATATTTAGGGTTCTATTCTTCATTGCCTTGCATCTTGTGCAATCATTTACATCTATACAAAATGGATGGTAAATGCTGCCAAATCAGAATAATATACACTCTCTGTTCTGGTGTATATCAATTGGATCCTAACCTGTGAAGAGAAGTATCAGAGCGGTAGCCGTGTTAGTCTGAATCTGTAAAAAGCAATAGAGGGTCCTGTGGCACCTTTGAGACTAAAAGAAGTATTGGGAGCATAAGCTTTCGTGGGTGAGAACCTCACTTCTTCAGCTGCAAGAAGTGTATTGCTGTGAAGAGAAGACTTTGCTGACTGCATTTGGATTTTCTGCAGAGTCACAAAGGTGCCTGAGCTATTTCACAAACTACATCCAGTTTTATGTCTCAAAAATACCCTCAGTGCACCACTGTTTTCTATTTCCATCTAACACTATTTGTGTGGCTGTAGTGTGATCCACCATAATGACCTCATTGTGAACATCGCAGCTAGTACCTGACTGCTCAACTACAGTCAGACAGTTCTTTTTGAGCAGATCTTGATAATTATGTTGTTTAAAAAAAAAAAAAAAAAAACCCAAACCCCAAACAGGTACTGGTTTGAAGGGGAAGGGAGTGTAGCTTTTGATTTTAAATGCTTTTGCTTGTTGGTCATTCAGTTGCACTGCCACTAGCTAAGTGTGTGATTCTGGGTCAGTGAATGGATCTTGTGGCAGCAGCAGATACTTTGTGCTTGCCCCCAACCTCCCACACACACACAAACTCTCCCCCCTCCAGTAATAACACTGTGGAAAGTTTTAAGCACATTAGACATTTTAGATTTACAGAGATCAAGTTTCAAGGGAATAGTTCTTAAGCCAATAGTACTTAAGCCAAATATAAGTAATTTTATTTGATAATTGTTTTAAAACACGTTTATAGGTATCATGGTTTCAAAACGGTTTCACTGTCTAACATGGACAGGCACTGGTATAGATAATCATGCTGAGTCTGGTATATACTCTTCCCAACAATTTCACCTAGGGTGATCGATCAGACAGCAAATGTGAAAAATCGGGACAGGGGGTGGGGGGTAATAGCAGCCTATATAAGAAAAAGACCCAAAAATCGGGACTGTCCTTATAAAATCAGGACATCTGGTCACCCTCATTTCACCAATGTTTTCATTCTGTTTAAAAAGATGCCCCTAGTACCCATGCAGTACATGTACACTGGAAATGTGACCGATTTCTCATCTTCATAAGGAACTTACTTCTGACTCCAATAGTTAAATGCACAATGTGCCACAAACTACCCTCCTTCACAGTATTACACATAACCTTAATTAGGACCACACAAACACATAACTAGAGCTGAGTGAATAATGGAGTTTTGGTTTGGGGACCAAACTCAAAAAGTCAGTTCAATTCTAATCAAAAACTTTTTTTTTTTCAAAATTTTCATCAAATCATAAAACTTTTGGTGTTTTGTTTGGATTTGAGTTAAAAAAAAAAAAACATTGTTTGTTTTTAGTTTTGATTTGGCTCTGTTGGGTGTTTTCAACCCTTTCTTTTTTAATGTTTTCCCTCCTAAATTGGCCATATTTGAAATTGAAACATCATTTCAAATAGAAAAGTCAAAGCAAAACTTTTGACATTATTGAAACATAACAGTCTAAACACAATGTTTCGAAATGGTCAAAACAAAACTTTAAACTCTTTTTAAAAATCCCTACTAAAACTGTTTATTGAATTCAGCTTGAATTTGGCAACTAGTTTTGGACTATAGGGTTGGACTATCATTCTGATTTAGCCAAAAACAAAATAAAATATTTCACCCAGCTCTACATATAACAAATGGCACACTTAACCTATGCCCCTGTGAGAATTTAGATTTTGTGTTATAACATGAGAGAGATTATGTGTTGTCTGTAGCACGTTTCCTCTTGGGACACAGAAAGAAGTTCCTTGTGAATGGGTGAAATCTGCCACTGTCAGTGGGAATGTTTGAGTGTTAAAATATGGGAAAAAGGTGTCCTGTGTCTTAGACTTTGATTATTGTTAATTGGAAGAATGTCACAATCAACATTCATTCCTTTTAAATGTATTTTTTGTCCATGGAATGTACATAAGAACAAACACACATACAGTATTATTGTTAATAATAAATGAGAACAACACTGGCATCATGTGGTTTGGAGATAAATTTGGGTCTAAAATGAGGTGTCCCTCACAATGAATGACATTTTGGATGTAAATTCAGCAGATTATATTTAAGCTATTCTTTTTTCTGTGATTTTTAAGGGTTTTGCATTTCCAAATGCAGCTGACATCAAAGGAAAGAGAAAATGTTAGATAATTCATATGACACAATGAAAAAGAGAGAGCAAGAAATGATCAGAACACAAAAATGGTTTTAGAGCAGGTAGTAGTTAACTTTTTTCTTGTGGGTCCTGATGAACACTTCCTTTACTGCAATTACATTGTTATTTTAGTCAAGAAAAGCAGCAAGTATAAAAAAGGAAAAAGGAAGGAGCAATGGAGATATTACATAAATGACTAAGCATGAGCTTCACAATAAGAAAAGATTTTTTAACATTACTATTAATTGCATTCCTCTTCCACAAGCATACTAATAAGAGGCAGATCTATGATAGAAAAACTCAAATAGATATGTCTCAAAAGTGTATGAGGCAAAATTTAACACTTCCTTTCATGCATGAAACTCCACTGACTGGGATCACATAGGTGCAGCTGAGACTTGAATTTTACCACTTGTGTTTTTGCTTGCAATGGGCAAAGGATGAGAGTGCTCAGTAGTTTGTGGATAAATTCCTTGGTATGTTAATAATAATAATAATGATACTCCACAATTATATAGTTCTTCCCACCTTCTACATGCTGTGCAAACATTAACTAAAGTACATTACCTTCATTCTAGAGATGAGGTAAAAAATGCTAAATGAGTTACTAAAAACAACATACTCAGTGTGTAACAGTTATGGGTAGAACTCAGGAGTTACTGTGTCACTATCCCACATTCAAATCAGTAAACCATACTTCTTTCACTTTAGAAGATGCTGCCATTTTGAATGCCATCACCATAAGTACCTGACAGTACTAAATGGCTGATGCCAAAATACAAAGTGCCTCAAGATCTCCCTCTCTCACTACTGTCAGTAAGAGCTGGTCCCTACAGTTTTCCCAGAATGTTAATAGAATCCATCTATTTACATGCAAATTTGCTGGAGAGAATATAAAAAGGTGATTATGGATCTTTTTATCATTAATTGGGGCAGTGTTTAAAGGTCTGACTCTCTACTACATGATGCATACATGCAAAGCAGGAGAGGATCAAACACTGAGTATTCTGTTACCGGAGAACAAATATTATATATATATTATTTTAGATGCTCTTAGGAAAGGACATAATTTACTAAGTACATTTAAAAAATCTTCCGGAAACATGTTCCCTGTCTCGAACTTTCATAAAATCTCTTAAACAAACACCACTGCCATAAAAGAAAATATGCTATTTTTGGTGTCACGTTTAGTTCTTATACAATGTGGACTGATCTCCTACTATATTGTACCTTGTTTAATAATTTGTACCTAAACATGAACAGAGGGTGCAGAAGGATAGCATTCTAATCTGTAGGCATTTTACAGACACTCAGAGAAGGTGTAAGGTAGTGGAGAATCAGGCCCAAGATTCCTGAATTACTATATCTATGGGCAGATTCTGTTCTCTGGTAAAGATGTACAACTCCATTGAAGTGAAAGTGTACCAAATGGGAGAATTTAGCTTCTGGTGATGAATCCTTCTTGAGGAAATTGCACTGGGAAAAGTGGGGAACAATCCTGTTATTAGAATGAGGGAGAGAGGTAGCTGTAGGAGTGAATAGAATGAAATGAAGTTGGCCAGCGAAGTCACTATGCAAATGAATTTAATTCATCATTCTCAAGGTGAGTATTTTGCCTAATATAGTTTTTTCTGTCTCCTGGTATCTTAACTGTTGCTATTTCAGCTTTGACTGCTGTGAGCACTTCATTTTTTAAATGAATTTTTCAGCTTAAGCAATGTGGTGCCACATGAAAGTAACTTTGTGCCTAATACACTCTATGTCCAAATTCTCATTTTAAATACAAATTATAATCCCTCTTCAAAGTTAGATCAATGATATCAATATATGAGTTCTGAGTTCCAACCTCAGCACCAGAGACACAAGCATGAGAAAGATCCAAGGAGAGCTAGCCAGACTAAAGAAAAAAAAAAAAAAAGATAAGAGGATTTCTTATAAAGGAAAACTAAGATATGTCATTTAAAAATTAACTTCCTAATGCACTAAATTTTACCCTATGACCTTCCAATTCAAACATAATTCTTTTTAAATGTTTCACTCTTTATAAAGACATAGAGTGCTCCTTAGGGAAAACAGGATGTCTATAGTCAAGAGAAATTTGTTTCTATATGAATGTGTTTTAATTGTATACATATATAAAATATTGTATCTCAACTTATAAAAATCTTCCAAAGATGTTTGCAACGTGTGATTAAATAGGGACATAGCTAAGATTTTCAAAAGTGACTGATGGTTGTAGGTGCTAACCCTGAAACTCTAAAAAAGCTCAGCACTTCCTGAAAATCAGGCACCTTGAATTAGACATTCAAAAAATCATTAGGCACTTATAGAAATTTTGGCCATAGTTTGTCACAGATTAATCCAACCACTGACGTCTTCCAGAGTGGTTTCAGCTGACCATCTCCAGTATAGGCAGACAACTACAAGCAGTGGGGTTGATTGATGGAGCTCGGCGCCTTGTGGAAAGTACTCCTTGCTTGTGCAAGTCATAAATAGATGACAATAGTTTGTTTTCATATTTGGTTCTTCTGCAACTCTCTGTATATTTTCTCTCTTATTCTACTCTTTCACTTCACCACTTGTTATCCTAGTTGAAATGAACACTTACAACCATATACTTTTTCAAATGTGAAATCAAAGTATGACCTCAGTGGCACATTTATAACCTTGGAGGTTGCTTTCTAGTCCCCTTTCTTTCCAATACTAGAAGTTGGAAGAAAGAGTTATTCCCCCTGGATACTGCACAAATGAACTAAATTCTGATGGCTTTTCATGTGTTGAACTGGCTATCACAACAGACAAATCCCATTCAAGCATCATAATTAGTATTCCAAGGTTAGGATCCTACCTGTTCCATGTATTACAACAACATGAATCAGAGAGGGGAGGGTGCGGGAGGCAAAGTCTCCCAGTAGATCTCAACATGACAGACTGCACGAATCAATTTTAATTAATTCTGCCTCTTTAAATCTGTCTGCTCTTTTGGAAAGATTGCTATCTGCATCAGACGCTATGGCAAGATAATTAACAAAAACACTGCAGGATGCTGATAGCACTAGTGGCCAATTTACTTGGCAGCATCTCAGTTTTATGAGAGTGCCAGGTTAGAAGGTCCATTGTATTAGGAGGGGGATTTGCAGTGTTATATCATGTATAAAATACACATATTTTACCAGAGAACACCTTGCAAGGTTTTAATTATGTGGCTTCGAGCAAGGATTAATGAGGCATAGAGCTTCTGAAAAACAACTTTAGTGTTACAAGGCAAAAAACTGTTTCAGCACAAGATTGCTGACAACCAAAACCCAATGTGTCACTCCTTTAAAGTTCATTCTGAGAAACATAAGCTTATAAACTGCTCTCATTTTTTTTATGCTATTTGGCATTCATTTCAAGCCACCTACTGTATAACACTGACTTCTCTGAAGCAACAATGTCTCTGCTAAATCATATTATTCCATTTCCCATTAAGGGGCTTTGGCGAGGTGACACAACATCGCCATGAGTGCCAATAAGTTGGCATTTGTTTGACATATTTCATTAGTGTAAGCAGTTAACACTTGTGTCAAGCGTATGTAGTATGCACCAGGAACACACAGCTGCTCTTTTCCAATTTATATGCCTAAGATCATTACTACCAATTTTTTTTAATCACTTCACATTTGTAAAAGAAACAAACCAACAAATCTCTTCTCTAAGACAGCACCTCACAGGGCATATTGTGTGTCTACTTGTGCTGTCCATTACAGCTGTTTAAAAACACCCCCAAAATCATGAAAACTCTTTTTTGTCAAAATATGAAATTTTGTCCAAAAATCTCATTTAAAACAAATCTAATTACAGCCATCTCTACAGTGTATAAGTGCCCTGATCCCCCTTAGAGCACCATGCAAAGCCTCACTGACCTCAGTGGAACTCCATGTAGATAGAATGTTCTGTCTGCACAGATCTTCTTGAAGGATCAGTGTTAGAAAGCAAGCTCCTTGAAACAGGAGCTGTGTCACTGTTTGTGTTCCCGTATAGCATTGAAGTTAACAAATAATAATGCTATCTTTGAGTTTAAGTGTCTTCTCTCAGAGGTCTTGTCCTGATTCAGCAAGGTGCTTAAGCATGTGAGGAGTCTGAGTGATGTCAAAGGGTATTGCTCATGTACTTAAGTACTTTGCTAAATTAGTCTCTCTATTACCAAAATATTATGGTGACAATCATTTCTCTCCATATTTCACGGTATCTGTTAAGAGATAGGAATGCCTTTTCCCCCCACAAACAGCCAATGGAGTTTAATTTGATGGTCCTCAGAACTAATTGTTGTGCCGTCAGATCATTTAACTCTGACTTTCATTGTGGCTGATAACTGAACTAGAGGAATAGGTGATCTCAGCATGTTTTTAATTCAGCAACAAAATCTTCATTCTACCTAGATAAGGTGGTGTTCAGGCCAACTCCCGAATTCTGCCATATGAAAAATCTCTTAATTCCACTTCAAACAGTGCCTTACTTTACCATCATTTTGTTAAAAATGCAAATATTTTACTGAATAAAACCATGACATTGGACACTTACAAATCAGTGAAGCATTATGTAAAAGAACTAGATTGGAGGGGAAAAAATAAATATTGGATTTGCGTGAGGGCCAAACTTTCCAAATCCTCCCTCTCCAGGTGAATCAACCATACCAGCAGGCATACCTATATACTGGTTGACAAGGTTCCTTCTTGAAATGTCAAAGCTCAGTGAATCACATTCTTGGCCATTTAACAGCAAAATGGAACAGAGACTCCTACAAAAACAAACTACAAGGTGACTATATTGGTCTTGCTGAATTATTTCATGTGTCATAATAAGGTCTTTGAAAATCTTACCCTTTAAAGGTCTAAGTTCCATAGAGTTTTAATGGGATTTAGGCACTTGAAAAATGTGTCCATTCCAATGACAGAAATCAAAGCAAACCTTTCTTCACCCTTTGGTGCTTGTTCCTTAACTGTTTTCACATTCACAATAGTGTCATCCAGATTAGTGCATTTATGAATGTAGGAGAAAGTTGAACTTTGTCTTTAATGTTGCTCACAAGGAAACCCAGAAATCTAGAAGAATTCCCACTCCATCAAAAGCAAACAAACAAAAATTGGGACTGAAGCACTCTGATTTCATTAGGGATTCTCCACGCCAAAATTCTTCTGCATGCTCCCTTCTTAGGTAGCACAGGTTGCTTTGCCCACTTACATCCACCACACTGGAGATGTCATTATTAGAAAGTCCACTGAAATCAGTGGGAGTTTTTCCATCAATATCAGTGGGTTTTAGATCAGGTCCTAAGAGATCAAGTGTCTCTCCCATTGTTCCCATATATGATGGATCAAAAATGGTTTATTATGAAAGTTTTTATATTATTTTACATCCGAACCATTCCATACAAAACCCTGATGAAAAGTGCTATATAAGAGCGAGGTATAATTAATATCATTTCAAGGCCATAAATTTATTTCTAATGAGAGTGGATCATAATTATTAAACACAAAACAATAATCCTCCAGCTAGGCCATATGTCTGTAAGTCACTAGGCCTCCATCCACTGTAATGTATGTGCATTCTGGTGAATTTCAGAATGTTATTAATGGGACAGATCCATGACTGTGCACAGACCAAGCACAAGGCCTATAAACGCCATTTAAGCCTTGTTTAGTTAGACATTTTCCAACTGGCTCTATTAATGACAAACTCCTCTTTACTCTGGTTGAAGTGGCAGATGGTGTTTAGCCTGCCCAAAATAAAATGGATCAGCTACAATGGGTTGGTCTGGGTGGTTTTAATACTTTATGGCCTGCAAAAAGGCCTACCTCTATTTGAACAGTAATTAATGTTTTTTTTCTAAAGGTCCTGAAGGCAATGAATGAGCTAATGAGACATTTTTGAAAGCCACTTAAGATCACACACCAGTCTTACCCCTTTAGATCAAAAATATACAGTGAAAGAAGGGAAAAGCTGATATGTAAGTGCACACTAATAATCAGGTAAGTATTAAAATAATATATAAGAACTTTGCATAAACCAATTGAGGGGAGCAATAGTGCCAACCCCAGAACTCAAAAATCATGAGTCAGTCCCAAAATACAGTGAGATTGAAAACAATCAATTCAATTTTTTGTGGTGGTTTTATTATTTTTTTTTCTTTTGTTTTGTTTCATGTGCTTTCTGGCTTTGAACCTTTTTCTCTGCAGTCATGAGGTTAGAAACCTTATTTATAGTTAGTTATGAAAACTTGAGATTCTCATGACCTCAGGAGCTTGAGCTTTAAGCAAAACATCAAATATCATCAGATTCATAATAAAGTCTTGAGAACTAGCAACAGTGGAAGAGAAAACAGTTTTGTAGAAAAGTGAGGGACTTAACCAATGTGGTAGTTTCTCATGCACACTGGCACAGGAATTTCCCACAATCACACTCTACCAGGTGCCCCCACTTTCTGGGCTTGATCTAGGTACACTGAAATCAATGGAAGTTTTCTCAGAGCTCATTACTGAACCATTCACCTTGTGAGTGGTATTAATTATTGTCTTCCTGCCATGCCCTTAATATAGGGGTGCCAACCCTCCAGGAGTGGCCCGGAGACTCCAGGAATTAAAGATTAATCTTTAATTAAAGATTATGTCATGTAATTAAAACTTCAGGAATAGGTCCAATCAAAACTGGCAACCCTACCTTAATCTCCTTGTCCCCTCCACTGCCTAGATTTATTCACACCTCCCACTCTGCATCTCACTTTACTCATCTGCCTAGCTTCATCCATTTTAATGCTCCTCTTCCCCTCCTTATACGGACAAATTCCTCTCTCACCAATACCACAGCTTCTTCCTCCCTTCTTTCTACAACTCAGTCCCCTAAATCATAATCACTGTCAACAATGTTAGTTCTTAACAATGGGTGAGTTTAAAACTAATCAAATTCACCTGGAACCCTTTGGAAACATGCACAGCCAAAACACAACACCACTTAGTCTTATTATCTAACCCAAGTCCTTTCTTCCTTTACTCTTTGGCCTGGTCCCTTGGCCTGGTCTACTCGGGGGGTGGGGGGTATCGACCTAAGATACGTCGACTTCAGCTACGCTATTCTTGTAGCTGAAGTTGCGTATCTTAGGTCGATTTACCTCGCGTCCTCACGGCGTGGGGTCGACTGCCACTGCTCCCCCATCAACTGCGCTTCTGCCTCTCGTCACGGTGGAGTACAGGAGTCAACGGCAGAGCGATCGGGGATCTATTTATCGCATCTACACTAGACGTGATAAATTAATCCCCAATAGATGGATCACTACCAGCCAATCCAGTGGGTAGTGTAAACGTACCCTTGATCCTTCTGCTTATTCTGGTTTTGTGTGTGTGTGTATGTGTGTTTTCTGTGTAATTTTAGACTAAGCTTTTCAGAGAAGGTCTACACATTTTTCTCAAATACTTAGCACAGTGAGCTCTAATTCAATAAATATAACAATCTAAAAATTAAAAATTATTAATAATTACAGTGGTTGTGTTACAGGAAGAAATGAATTGCATCACTAACTACTCTCTCAAGAATGATGGCCAAGATTTTCCAAAGGGACTTAATGATGTCGGGTGCTGAATTTGACATACTTAGTAGGGGCTTGACTTTCAGAAAGTGCAGTTGCACTTTTAAGGAGTCTCAATTTGGGCACCCAACATCACAAGTTACTTTTCAAAATTTTTGTCGACGTTTTCTCACAATGATTAAACAGGCTATGTACATATGTAAGCCTAGGCATTTATCATGGTAATGCTAAAGAACTCCCATGAAGCTTTGCAAAATGTAATGCTAAAAGAGTTTATATAGAATTATTATCAGATAGAAGCAAATCTGCTTGTTAAGTGGAAATATGCTTAAGAGAATGACATTTTTCATAGTTGTTTGCAGTGCTGTTGTAGCCATGTTGGTCCCAGGATATTAGAGAGACAAGGGTGAGATAATATCTTTTATGAGACCAGCTTCTGTTGGTGAAAAAGACAAGGTTTCAAGCAACACAGAGCTCTTCTTCAGGTCTGGGAAAGACATTCAGAGTGTCACAGCTAAATACAAGGAGGAACAGATTGTTTGGCATACACAATTAACAAAAATTGTAAGAGATCACTCAAGGTGAAGTGGCCAGTTAACATCTCTCCAGTCATTGGACAAAAAAGAGGGGCTATTGTATTACAGATTGCTCTAAAGAACCATAAATCCAGTGTATTTATCAAGACCATCATTTTCAGCATCTAGCAAAGTTATTAATTTAAGCTCCTACACTCGTCTTTTGAAGGTGTTATGCAGGTTTCCTTGCAGAACGAGGACTGAGAAATCCGTGATCATTTAGTGAAAAGTGTCTATCCATGAGTGATACAGTGTTTTTGTCTCTTATCATTTTCTTGTGTGAGCTCATTCAAGAGCAGAGTGATTGTCTGGTTGCACCTATATAGATCTTACTGGGGCATTTAGTACACTGGGTGAGGTACACCACATGTTGTGATAAACACAAATTGTAATGTGGGATAAAGATCTTGTCTATAAAAGTCCATTAAAACTACTGTCATGTGGCCCACTGCATGCAGATAGCCTGGTGTCCCCAGAGGTTGGTAAGCTATTGGCTCTCTGTAATGTGCTGTCATTTCTTGGTTTAATAAACTTGGTTGAGCTTACTATTTAATGTTTCATTAATTAATACTCCAATAGAACCCATTATTTACAGCAAAATAAACTCTTACCCAAATCAAAGAAAGAGGACTATTTTTAAAGATTTCCTTCTTGTCACCCGGATTTTGAGACAAAATAGTTACTAGAGACTTTTTGGGACAGTGTGACGGGGCAGAGTGGCCCCTCACTGGTAAACCAGGGGTTAATCCTTCTCTCCTAGCAGAGGAAGCCACGCCCCGGAAGCTCTGCTGGGCATGCTCCAACTGGAGCACAGATATAAAAGACTGCAGATCAGCACAGTCTGGGCTGACCGCCGGAGGAGAAGGACGCACGCCACTAGCTCCTGCAGAGGGAGGGCCTGCGAGCCAAGACCCTGGAGGCCGCCAAGCCGAGGCACTACCAGACGGAGGGCATCACCGGGGAGGAACAGACCAGAGGACCCCCGCCGCAGAGGAACTGGTATTCACGGTAGGAAGTGACCCAGGGGAACTATAAAGATAAACGGTGTTAAAGCTATATTGACGCTCGGCATGTTGCAGGCGGATCCCCGCCGAGCGAGTTGCAAGGAAAAGGGGTTTGTATGAACTCTGGCTGCTAGGCCACGCCACCCCGCTCAAAAGGGGACTTATATAGACTCCGACCGCTAGGTCGCGCTACTGCTCCAGACAGGAGGGCAGTAGAGAGGAACGCCCTGCAGCGCTGAGGGGCGGCCACAAGGACTGTAGAGTGGTGAGGCGCCGGCACCCCATCCTACCCCTGCCTCGAGGGGGCGCTGCAGTGACAGGCCCGCCACAACTGGTGGAGAATATAGGCATCGATCAGGGCCTGAGACAAGGACCCAGATGCCCAAAATGGACCCCGAGAAGCTTTTGAAATGGCTGCTGGAGAACCAGCAGCAGCAGGTGGTGCAACAGCAGCAGCAGCAAGCACAGTTGCTCCAGCAGTTAGCAGCACAACAACAGTTGCAAGTGGCGCAGCAACAAGAGCAGCAGCAACAGCTGATTCGAGAGCTGATGGCCCAACAACAGGCTAACCAGGAACGACTGGCGCAACAGATGGCAATGCTGATAGGACAGGCACCGAGTCCTCCCCTAGGCGCTGCAGGGGGCAACACCAGTGACGGGCTCGGAGGACTACCAGTGCGCCTAACCAAGATGGGGCTGGGGGATGACCCCGAGGCCTTCCTGGTGACTTTTGAGCGGGTTGCTATCACCATGCTATGGCCCCCAGCACATTGGGCCACTATTGTAGCACCCTACCTGATGGGCCCAGCTCAAGCCGCATACTGTAACTTCGATCCACAGGACGCACTGGACTATGAAAGGTCAAGGCCGCCATCTTAGACCAACAGGCGTGAGCCCTGAAACCTATCACCAGTGACTCCACAGAGAACGATACACGCCGGGAGCCAGACCACGAGACGTGTCCCAGCGAATTCACGACTTTTGTTGGAGGTGGCTGGAACCCAAAAGACGGATGAGTGTTCAGGTAGCTGAAGCTGTGGTTCTAGAATAGTTCCTGCAGACCCTTCCCACCAGGGGGAGAGAATGGGTGCAAAGACACCACCCCAGGAGCCTCACGGAGGCGACCTCCCTAATGGAGGATTACCTGGCTTCAGAGGGAGAACCAAAGACCAGCCCCAAATGTGGGGGGCTCGGGTGAACGGAAGCCGAACCCAGCCCGGGGAGCCCGTAAGGTGGACGGGGGAGGCCCCCATCGATATGCCCAGCCATCAGGGGCACATGCAGCGCCAACGACCCATCCGGACCGGACCTCGTAAGAGGTCAAGATGACACACGGGGGAGGCAGAGCAGCCCCCGCCACACCCCGACCGAAGAAGGGAAGTGGAACCGGTGCTACAAGTGCGGTCAGATAGGGCACTTCCAGAGGGAGTGTCCATACATGGATTGTAACTATGGGCAGGTGTGGGCTGCTGGGCACCGGGCCCCGTACCTGGTGAAAGTAGATGGGACATCTACCTGGACCTTGGTGGACTCGGGGTGTAGCCAGACGGTCATCTGACGACGCCCTGGAGGGGCCCTTGGGGAATCCAGAGATAGAGGAGAGGAGCAGGACCCCTACTGAAGCCCCGACGGGAGAGGACCATAGATGGCTGGAGGTAGACGTCAACTTCCTGGATACCCCCTCAGTCGGGCCTGGGAGCAGGCGACGGGACCACCCGGGGAGGAAGACCGGCCCCTATGCCAGTAGCAAGGACCCTGATTTGAGATCCATCACAATTTACTCTATCGGGTTGTCCAGGAACCTCAGACAAAGGAAGACCTCCACCAGCTGTTGGTCCCGCGGCGGTTCTGACAGAACTTGCTCCACTTAGCGCACTCCGTGCCGTGGGCTGGTCACTTGGGGAGGGAGAAAACGCTACAACGGGTGGCCCAGAGGTTCTTCTGGCCAGGCATCCATACGGCGGTATGGGACTACTGCGCCTCCTATTCCGAATGCCAGACAACTGGCCCAAAAGGCGTACCAAGAGCCCCCCCAGTGCCCTTGCCGGTGATTGGGACACCCTTTGAATGGCTAGGCTTGGACTTAGTGGGGCCCTTGGAGAAGAATACCTCGGGCCACAAGTATATTCTGGTCGTGGTCAACTACGCAACACAGTATCCAGAGGCGGTACCACTACGGTTCGCCATGGCTCCAGTCACTGCTAACGAGCTCTTGCAGATCTTCGTTCGGGTCTGCCTGCCGCGGGAGATACTAACGGACCAAGGGACTAATGTGACTTCTAGATTAATGGCAGAGTTGTGCCGGCTGCTGAATATCCGGGCGCTTAAGACTTCAGTCTACCACCCTCAGACGGATGGGTTGGTGGAAAGATTTAATGGCACCTTGAAAGCCATGTTAAGGAAATTTGTGGACGAAGATCCCCGGCACTGGGATAAAGTGCTCCCAGCACTCCTCTTTGCCGTGCGAGAGGTGCCACAGGCTTCCACAGGGTTCTCCCCTTTTGAACTCCTTTACGGGAGGAAGCCCAGGGGAGTTCTAGACCTCCTAAAAGAGATCTGGGAGGAGCAGGAGACCCGCGTCCGGGGATCCGTACAGTACATCCTCCACCTGAGAGAGCGGCTCTGAGAGTTGGGAGCCTTCACCCGGGAGAATTTGGTGAAAGCACAACATAACCAAGAGGCGCAATACAACAAAGGGGACAGAAGTTTTGAGGCCGGAGACCGTGTACTCTTGTTGCCTCCTTCCTCCGAGTCAAAGCTGCTAGCTAAGTGGCAAGACCCCTTCGAGGTGACCAGACGCATTGGGCCAGTTGACTATGAAGTGCGGATGTCGGGGCGAAGGAAGGACACTCAGGTCTACCATGTAAACCTTCTCAAGGCCTGGAGAGATTGGGAGGGCCTGATGATTGCCCCGTACCCTCCAGAACCCGAGTTAGGGCTGTTGGCGGGGGAACCAGAGGAACCAGGGACGGCAGCCATAGGCCCGGAGCTTGACCCGGTCCAGCAGGAGCAGGTACGACAACTGATTTCAGCTTTCCCCACAGTCCTGTCGACACAGCCCTGGAAGACCACGTTGACCCACCACCATATCGCCACTATCTCCGGCCACAAAGTGAGGGATGCCCACTGCCCACTCCCCAGGAAGATGTGGGAGATGGTGAGGAGAGATCTTGACATGATGTTGGCACTAGGGGTGGTCGAAGAGTTGCAGAGCGAATGGCGGAGTCCCATAGTACTTGTTCGCAAGCCGAATGGAATGGTCAGGTTTTGTATTGACTTCCGCAAGGTGAACACGATCTCGCATTTCGATGCCTATCCCATGCCCTGGGTGAACAAGCTGTTGGAGCGACTAGGCAAGGCAGAATTCATCTCCACCCTAGACCTGACTAAGGGATATTGGCAGATCCCGGTGACACCGGCCTCCCAAGAAAAGACAGCGTTCCCAATGCCATTTGGCCTCTATCAGTTCACAATGATGCCTTTCGGGCTGCATGGAGCCGTGGCTACCTTCCAGCGGCTCATGAATCAAGTGCTGAGCCCCCACAATGCGTACGCCGCAGCATACATCGTCGTCTACAGTGCCAGTTGGGAGGAACATCTCCAGCACCTCATCGAGGTGCTACGAGCATTGGGCAAGGCAGGGCTCACCGCAAACCCAGCCAAATGTCACTTGGGCCAAAGAGAAGAGACCTACCTGGGCTATACGGTGGGTCGAGGGAAAATCCGCCCTGTGTTAGACAAGGTGGAAGCCTTGAAGAACTATTCCACGCCCACAACTAAAAGGCAAGTATGACCGTTCTAAGGGCTGGCCTGATATTATCGTCGGTTTGTGCCTGACTTTGCCATGCTCGCCGCCCCCCGTGACAGATTTGACACGAAGCTCCCAGCCACGGAAGGTCCAGTGGACGGACGACTGCGAGAATGCCTTTTGCACCCTGCGGGAACAATTGACATGGGAACTGATACTGATCCAGCCCGACTTCACAAGGCCCTTTATCCTCCAGGCCCTTTATCCTTGCTTCAGAGGTAGGGTTGGGGCCATACTGTCGCAAGAGGTGGGGGAAGAAGAACACCCCATCTTGTACCTGAGCCGCAAATTGTTCCCATAGAGCAGGAGGCCCTGGCAGTGAAATGAGCAGACGAGGCGCAGAGGTACTACCTATTAGAGAACCCCTTCCTTCTCTTTGTTAACAGACCACGCACCCCTCAGGTGGATTAACAGCATGAAAGACGCAAACAACTGGATCATGCGGGGGTACCTGTCCCTCCAACCCTACTCCTTCCGCATGTTACACCGGCCAGGAAAGGCTCATGGGAATGCAGATTTCTTTTCCCGTGTCGGGGAAGAGGAGGGGGAGGAGACGGTCAAAGGTCAGCTGGCCCAGGCGGCTGTCTTAAGGGGGAGGGTGTGTGACGGGACAGAGCGGCCCCGCACTAGTACAGCAGGGGTTAACCCTTCTCTCCTAGCAGAGGAAGCCACACCCCGGAAGCTCTGCTGGGCATGCTCCAACTGGAGCACAGATATAAAAGACTGCAAATCAGTTCAATCTGGGCTGACCGCCGGAGGAGAAGGACGCACGCCACTAGCTCCTGCAGAGGGAGGGCCTGCGAGCCAAGACCCAGGAGGCCGCCAAGCCGAGGCACTACCTGAGACCCAGATGGAGGGCGTCACCGGGGAAGAACAGACCGGAGGACCCCCTGCCGCAGAGGAACTGGTATTCACCATAGGAAGTGACCCAGGGGAACTATAAAGATAAACGGCGTTAAAGCTGTATTGACGCTTGTTGTGTTGCGGGCGGATCCCCGCTGAGTGAGTGGCAAGGAAAGCTTGCCGCTACCTGGGTCAGGGCTCGGTGGAGAGGGTGGGCCCGAGTCCCCCTACCCTCTCACCCCCAAACTGTGAGGGATCTTATATGGACTCTGGCCGCTAGGCCGCGCTACCCCGCTCAGAAGTGGGGTTGTATGGACTCCGATCGCTAGGTTGCGCTACTGCTTCAGACATGGGGGCAGTAGAGAGGAAGGCTGAGAGGCCGTAACAGACCGCCCGCCGAGGGGTGGCCACAAGGACTGTAGAGTGGTGAGGTGCCGGCACCCCATCCTACTCCTGCCCCAAGGGGGCGCTGCAGTGACAGGCCCGCCACAGACAGAAAAAGGGATTTTCTGATTTGTGGAAGATCAATATATTAGAAGATTATGTTCCTAGTTAACATAGCATAGAAGATTATGTTCCTTGCTTATCAACTTTGTGTTTGAGTTTGCATTGTTATCACAGAAAGGATGTTAATTAGGCCCTGGGCTTGTCTTTTCTAGCAGAGAGAGAAATTTTCACATTTAAAATGCCTAATCGGAAAAAAAATCGCTATGTAAAATCTGAAATTCTACTAACCTAAAGGAAACTAATTAAAGAAACAAAAATAAAACTTCCGCTGTAGTAAATGTAAGACTATAAAAGGATAAAAGGGAAGAAAGTAAAGAACTAGAAACACGTAAATAAAAAAAAATTCTGATTTAAAGACATAAATAAATATTGGTATTTAATTAGTGTTTTTTGAAATCAGGATGTTTATTTACTCAGTTCTAGAAGTGACAATAGGAACTCTGAACAGACTGGTGGGGGCAGGGTAAAGAGAAATGACCTGAAAGGTGCTGAGTCCAATTACAACTGATAATTCAGAATATCCTACAGAACTTGTAGAAAAGGAATCATTGAGAGATTGGCTAAGACTAAGATTTCATAGAATCTGTATACCCAATTCCTGAGTTTTTGAGAGATGTAGCAGTGGGATTAAGACCCAAGTATGAATATTAGGAAAATCTCCTATCATGGGGCAGGTTGTGATTTCTTACATAGATAAGAATCCAGGATAATTTAATTGAAGTTAGTGGCATACTCCAGATTTCACCCATGCATTTGAGATTAGAATCTGCCCTAGTGAGATTATTAGCCTCTGAAATAGTATCCCAAGATAAATGGTGGACACTTTTTTGCATGTTTAAAAGTGTACTGGATAAAACATGCACAAGATGGACTAGGTGGCCTAATACAACTTTTCCATGTTTAGAATCTGTGCTTGCCAATGGGCTATCTGATAGTGTAAATTAGGTGGATAAATGGGGAAAGGAAATGGGGAAACGAGACAGTTACTGTCTCTTTTCCCTCATTTTCTCTCTTTCTGATTTTCAATTATTTTTTAAATTACACACCTAAAAGTATGTTGTATTCCCTCCCCCATAAGTGCCTCCTGTTCAGCTTCTCTTCATGTGGAGAAGCTGCTGTGAAACATGAACTTAACAATTTTTATATAAATCAAAAGCATCTATTTTTTTCTTAAGTGAAACTCCAGAAATAGCCTAGCCGCATCTCAAATGTTACTGAGTACAGAAGCCAAAAAGGGAGAGAGACAATATTTCTCTTTGAAGTTCAGCTGCTTGAGAATGCTAGTGGCCAAACTTCAAAGAGAAACTGCCCTTCCTACCTGGCTGTAGCACTTCAGAGAAAACTAATTTAACTTCTCTGGTGAAAGTCAAACCTTCCTGCAGCCTAGCTGCCTAGGAAATGCTGCAGCTGGTGGACCCTTGAACTAGGTGGCTTTTTTCTTTGAAGTTCAGCTGCTTGACTCATTAGCAATTCAGAGGTGGTGAAGATACTTTTTTTTTTAGTTTTGATATCACTTACAAAGCTAAATCAGGATTTCCTGATTTATTTCTTAAAGTCACAGTCACACTTTAAAGGGCAACACTTCTAAAAACAGCCTCTAATTTTCTGGAATTAAAATGGCATCATCATGTTTTGCTTTGTTTTGTTCATTTCATGCATTCAGGCTGGGCCCTCAACTTTCTGCATTGCATGCACAAGTGGTACTTACACTTAAAATGCAAATGATCTAACTACTGTAACTGATTTGGGCACAATAGTATCAGTTCATGAATATTTTGTGGATTCACAACTTGGTTGCTTACATTTGCATCCCTCAAACTAGTGGGAGCTTGGGCACACAAACTATTATCCTGACACAGTAAATACTTATGTAAATGGATAGTCTCATTGAACTCTATGAGCTTAATCACCTATGTAAAATTCCTTGTGTGTTTGTGTGTGTGTTTTCAGGTTTGGAACCTATGAAACCAGATTCAGATTACTTTGAAAACTCAACACTAAAATCAGCCCAGCAATTTACCAAGCAATGATGCATATAGAGGATGGGCATGTTCTCAAAGGGGGTGGGAGGGAAATGCACTAAGTAAAGTACTTTTTTCTGAGTGTGAATGACAGGGAATATGTAAAGAATTGGAAGGAGAATGGAAATGAAGACATTGAACACAGGATGTAGAGAGGAGGAAGGAAAAGACTTAGTATTCAGATGAAAAACAGAATAGGAGATTCAAATTAAGAGATCTTTAAAATAAGAAATTATAAAGAGCTGAAAAATAGCTACATCAATAAATACTTTTTCTTTAGTCCATCCTCTTACTACTAAGATTTCTTTTCCATTTTACATAGTGGAAAGTTATGTTTAAAAAAAAAGAGAGATTTCCCCCCCAAAAAAGATAGTTTAAATAAATTAATTGAAGCTTAAAGAGCCATATTGTAATAGAATTAAGGCACTCCAGGGCATGTTTTATTGGTCCATTAATAAACACCTCAGATGGTTAAAAAGCACTCAACCACACAATTTACCCGAAATGTGCATTAATCGATCAATAAAACACACTCTGTCCAGTCTCAGTGCTATAGTGTTGTTACAAATGTAATAAGCAAACTTTTGTTTGCAAAATATCCCTAGATGCTATCTATGTGGCATTGTACTCTAGCAGATCGGATGTTAGCTAAAATAACCAAGTATATTTATAAATGCAGAAGGAGGAGATTGTCCCTGTCCATTGTGCGGATGAGCATGCTTGGAGCATTCCCTCTATTTTGTGCACCCTGCACAATGGCTAAAGGGAGCACAGGAGTAGCCCATTCTGTTCTCCTAAAGGGGATGCATGTGGTCCCAAAGGGATTGGGGAAAGGAAGATTTGAGGAAGAATCTTGGCCCCAGCCACCCCTCCACACCACCTCACTTATCAGGCTAGGACATCCTAAAGGATGACTACCTTTATGTATTTAGAAGCTCAGAGATAGATTTTGGCTCCCCGAAGCACACGATCGTGATATACGATCACTATTAAATACGTGTAATTACATCTAAAAAGTAAGCACTTATATGGTGAGTGTTTGCAGGATGCTTACATTATGTGCAGTGTACTAAGACAGGTCTGACCAGGTTTTACTGCTGGAGTGTGGAACTATAAACTATCCTACCCACTGTGCCTGAAAAACTCTCATGTGTGTCCAAGCAGCTATAAATATACAAATCAAGAGACTACATGTAAATTGGAGGCAAGAAGACAATTACCCAACATGCACATAGTAAATAACCAATTGCACATGCACAGGTAGAATTTCTACAGGGACAGCAGGTATAGACATAGTTTTTTGTAGGTACACACATTGCACCCACATTAAAACGTATCTATTTATTTAAAATGTCACTTCATTTTCTCTGACTTCTGTACAGATGGACCTGGTATTTTCTTCTATAGCTAAGTCAGCTGAGGAAGGAGGGGGACTGGGAGCCAGTGGTAGGGAGGCAGGACGGTGGGGAGTAAAAGACTGAGATTGGATGAGTAGAAGGATGGAGAGAACTGGGCTGGGCTGCACAAGGAGACTGAGATGAGGGATGCAGGGACGGGCATGGTATTCTGTAATAAGAAGCCCAAGGTGAGGAGACTGAAACTGGGATGACAAGCTTGGGGCAAAAGTGAAGCTGGCAAGGGGGTAGAGAACACTTGCTCAGGCAATAGAGGTCTGAGTCTATGAGGGAGGAAGGGTCTGTGACCATTAGTGTCACCTTTCCTCTGCTGTCAGCAAACATGTGTGATACCCATTGGCAAAGCTTGTGTCATCCCCCTCTTCTGTCTGGAGCCTATAAATGATAAGTACATAAGAATGCCCATTCTGGGTCAGACCAGAGGTCCATTTAACCCAGTATCCTGTCTGCCGACAGTGGCCAATGCCAGGTGCCCGAGAGGGAATGAACAGAACAGGAAATCATCAAGTGATCCATCCCCTGTCACGCATTCCCAGCTTCTGGCACAGAGAGGCTACGGACACCATCCCTGCCCATCCTGGCTAATAGCCATTGATCCTACTATTGCTATCAGTTATTCTGTTATCTCAAATAGCAGAAGTCTGTGCTGAGATCTAAAGGTTCCAACCCTGCTATGACCCATATGGGTATCAATATGACCCCACATGATGGAATTTCTGTTTTAGTTTTATTTAAAACGTAGGAAAAAATAGTATGCAGGCATGAAATTAAAAATTGTATTATAATGCATACACACAAAGGGGGCTGAATTGAGGTTTCCCATACAGGCTATATATATTGTGTATGTAATTTTATATACACCGTGGTACTATGGATACTGTAGCATAATAGCATGTAATGACTTATATAGTGGCTTATATTTAACTTTTTAAAATAGTATTAGTCTTTGCATCTGCTGCAGTAATTTAAAAAAAGAGTTCAAGGTAAAGATTGTTTTTTTGAGGAAGTCAGAAGTAGATTTGCCGCATGTTCTAGGATATGGAATATTCTTATCTGACTATAAAATTTATCATAGCGATAAAAAAGTTGCAGATTAAGAATGCCACAGTCTAACTGTGATTTGTGTCATTGCTGTGTACCATAGATCACTGTCACATTCCAAACGATCACCACCAAGTCATAAGAATACTGAAAATATATGTAGTAATCGTGGAGGTAAGACAGAAAAGGAACCTTCTGCCCTGAGAGTAGCCTCTTTCCCTAATCCAAGTAGTAAAAGGGCACTGTCCCGCTCAGAAAAGGTAAAGGAGGCAGTGACCCAGCCTCGTAATCCCTTCCTCTCAGTGACATATCAAAAGGCCACCAGAATGGGCTTGCAGCTCACAGCTCTGCAGAGGCAAATAGAGGAACAGGAAGCTCAGCACTGAGGACCTGTTTCGATAACTGTCTTTGAGTCCTTAAACTTGTCACTGGTATAAATGTCCTTGGGCCTTGGGTAAACATAATTAATGGGATAAATTAACACGTGAAGAAAGGGGCAGGGGGTTAATGTTGGTAGATTTGGAACATAAGAATAAACCCTTGCAGAAATGGATAGTGGGCAAAATGCAAGTGATGGGGTCAAAAGTCCATGATACACAGGACCAGTCTTAGGAAAAATGGTGCCCTGGGCAAACTGTCTTTGCTCTCTGAGCAGCGGGCAGGTGCTTTGTGGGCAGAGCAGCAGCAGGTGGAGCAGTGCAGCACTGCAGGTGTCATGCTGCCAGAAGGACAGAGGGGAGACGCGTGTGAGCATCTGGCTCCTGCATTGCAGTTCCCTTTATCCTTTCCCCCCACATCCCTGGCTGGCAAGGACCTTCTGCAGTCTCTTGACCACAGCGCCCCTCCCTTCCTGACCACAGCATCCTGGGCGGTCACACACATTGCCCACCCATAAGGCCGGTCCTGATGATACATGCTCCTTAATCACATAGTTCTGCAATTTCTCACATTATTATTGCTACAACATTTGCACTGTAGTAGGTGAATATACATAAATAGTATATAGTGATATCTATGTATTTATGTACACACATAGATATGGCTATAGATGTCCTACTTTAACTGGATCTAACTGGCATTCTCACAAGCTGCAATATTTCTTATCTGTAGCCAAGAGACACTCAAGTGAAATCTCTTCACACTGAGAACAAAGAAAAGCAAAGACATTATGTCTTCGCAACCAAATGCCTCTTGATAAGTGAACACAAAGGGCGAACATCAGCACCAGAAGGAAATTATTTGGAATTCTATTTTTTGATTTATAAACTGCATTATTTGAATGACTACTATGAGTGCTAATCACGAAAGCTGAAATTCACGGCATATTGCTAATTATTATCTGAATTTACTAATAACTTAAGTGACTTATTTGACATGTGTTACATGCAGTGACAACCTTCTCCTGAAATAACATGTAACTTTCAAAATTATTTTCTGGAGTTCTATTTTGGTCCATAGCCATACCTCTTTGCATTAGTTAAGATGGGGAAGTATTTACATGGGAAAAATCCCAGGTTTTACTAGGAAATGGTGTTGGCGATTCAGTAGGTGGCACAATTTGTTGTAAACTAGTAATTAACTAGTCCCACAGCATTGAGCATCCACTAAATGTCCTCAAGGCACTTTTTGTAAGAGTGTCAACCACAGGTTTCTAAGCTAAATCCCAGCACAGGTAATTACATCCTTTCTCACTAAATTCTTTAATGTCAAATGGGGAAAGTGTTTTTCCTTTCCTGTCATAATGGTTGTGTTGTGTGCTGTTAAATAGTCTCTGTGTTTTTTTCCAAGAGGTGGCTTTCAGTGGTAGGTAAAATGATTTTTTTGTAGAGCAGTCTGTAAAGCTCTTTGAGATCCTCTGGATTGAACAGTGATATCCAAATGCAAGATTATTACAGTTTTGGTACTTTAAATAAAAAAAAAAGTTTTCTTGATGTATGCAAAGTCTTTTCAGTAATCTTATTTTAGGACTAAAACGGGTAGATTACTTCAAATTTTGGTATCCCCTGCAGCCAGCAAAGCCCCAAAAAGCCAGAAGTTCTTGAACCCAGTAAAATGCAATGCCACTTGGAATTGGATGAACTGTTACTGAAGCTGATGACAGTCACCAAGAGTAATGGTTCTTATGAGCAATACTATCCTGCATTTATTATCTGCTTGCTATAGAACTCATCATGTTGAAGAGCTCATGTCCTCATTAAATTTACAGTATGGCTGTAGTCAATCAGAATCGGGGAGCCTCCTATGGATTGATATCTAGGAAAATTCAAGGAATTAAGCCCATCAGATGAGTGAGTGACACTTTTATGGTTAAATGTTAAACAATGGGGAATGTGGGGCAAATTCTCTGGTAATGTAAAATAATGCAACTCCATGCAGTTCAAGGATGACTGTATTTCCAGTTTGCCCTCTCCAAATCTATATTAAACTAATGGATTGATATTTCTTTTTAAAGAATGAGAGTTGTGTTTGAGCCCCATTAATTGGAACTTTTTTGGGAGTCAAGGCAAGACTCTTGGCTCTGCTCTGCCGAAGGGAATGTCTATGAGTCAGAGCTTCTTAATAGCAGTAGTCTTTGGGAAACATTTTAGTAATAGAATCAGCCTGCTTCCATATACACTTTTTGAAAGATCCCTGGAAAATTCTGTAAAAAAGGGTTTTTACTCTTTTTAGGAGAAAGTGGTGAGTGGAGCCTTCAGTCATATATAAATAAGCACTGCTCGTTGTCAAGAGATCCAGCAAAACATGGATTCACCTGTGGACCCTTTTCTTGCCAGTTTGAATAGCTATTCAGTTGAAATGAATAGAACATCACCATGAACCTAGTACACTAAGCAGCAATTGAATGGTGAATTTTAATGCTAAGAAACCCCTCATTGACTTAAAAGGGGCCAAGAGATCTCCCATTTAGGTCTCATTATTTAGGTGAATTAAAAACTATGTTGTGCATGTGCACACACACACACACACACACACATATGCACACTCCCAATTTTAAATGGTACTTTACAATTTACAGGGGTACAAGTATGTGAAAAATGTGTAGTGCCTTTCAGGAGTAAATCCACACAAATGCATATAAGTTCATGTTTTAACAGCCATACACCTGGGTAACTAGCATCAGACTAACCACCGCAACTGCTAGGGTTCTCAGACTATAATATTTGGGTGTACTTAAAAAGAAAAGTCATTATTGCTCTTCCTAATGCTTTCAAATCCCACCAAGTGTAGATAAACAAACCTCTCTCAAGTGTCGCTATCATACAAAGCACTGTCACTATTACTGTCCTAAAGGCTTTTTTCACAGATCATTGTGTTCTCACCATGGTCACATTTAAAATGCTTTTCTATTTATAGTTGTAATTGTACTGGGGAGTCTGCTTTTCAAAATTTTCTAATTGATGGCTGTGATTTGGAGTCATTTTACCATCAGTCTGCCACGATTATTTGTGAGACAAGGTGTTGAGGTAATATCTTTTATATGACTAACTTTGGTTGGTGAAAGAAATAAACTTTCAGGCCACACAGAGCTCTTCTTTAGGTCTTCTTCAGAATAATTTGTGGCTTCCTTTCTTAAAGAACTTGTTTATTTTCCTTTCTTGTCTCTATGTAAATGACCTGGAATGGAAGGCAAGATGTATTTGTCTTCCTGGTTCCACCTGTTGTCTATTGAACTTTCAATGCACATTCAGAGTTCCTCCTAGATCAGTTTCATTTTTTTCCTTTGTCTATATCTGCCACCAGATCTTCACTGACATTCTGAATGTGTGCATGTTTTAACAATGCTTTACTACTCCTTTTTTGGAAACCCATTAATCTATTCCTGCTCTTTCCAAAGGTCCTTTCAAGGACTTACTTTTCAATCCACAAGTGCTTGAAGTCTTGATTCTGCTCTGTCAATGCATCTTCCAGCTTCTTCATTTTGGCTTCCAATTTCCTCTTCAGAGTATCAGTTTTTGTACTGCTTTTGTTTTCCACAAGTTTATGCAAAGGAGTGCTGTGGTAAACTTTGATAGTTGCTTTTTCTCTTACAGTTTTGCTCTCAGTGCACGGCATTTCTGATTTTCTGTGAGCTGTTCTCCACTTATTGTAAATGTGTTCAGCATCCTCTGATTCAACATCAGCTTCTTCTATAGCCATTATTGGACCAATCCATACTTCTCGCACCTGGGCTTTATGTTTCCCTTGTCCATGAAGGATGGCTTTCCCTTTCTCTGGCCCAGGGTCAGCTGGTGCTACAGGCTTGTGTGCTTTTGGCATGCACACTTACATTACTTTCCATTCTCAAGGCCTGTTACTCTGCCATTTCCACAGCTCATCCAATACCCACATCAAAGATGGATACCACACATTTCCTATTGGCATCTTTTGCCCTCAGCAAAGATGATGACTACAGACATGCAGCAGTTCCACAACTATATATATGTGAATCAGCTTGTCGTCTTGACTATGGTACAGTTTGAAGATGCAATCCAGCAAAGCACTTAAATACATACTTAATTTGAAATCAATGGGACTACTCACATGATTACAGTTAAGTGTTTTGCTGGAATGGGTTCTGAGTGCATATTTGTGGTGCCTCTTACTAGTAGGTCTTTCTTTCTTATATGCCTTGTATATAAAGGTTATATTAGAAGTTATAATCTGTATTTTACATTTTGTTGTATTATCTGACATTTTAAGAGAGACCATGTTTAATAGCACATCACAAGTAGGCAGGGTTATGCTTGAGCATTCAATCTGAGTTTTGAGGATTTTCTTACTTTGGTGTGTAGTGGGAAAGAGTCTGCACCCCATAAATGGATGTAGTGAGCTTCCTTCAATGATTTCTGGAGAAATTCTCTCTTGCTTCTCTCCCTTGGGCCATATGGCTCTGCACCATCCCTTACTCTTGGTTCTTCCTGAGTAGCACAATCTCATGGTCAGCCAAGTTTGGCTGAACCACTGTGATTGTGGTCCAGAGGTATAACCTCTTTGTCCTCAGTAATCCCATTTGGAAAATTTAATCAATCAGACTCCTAAAGAAAATCAATTTCACATTACAGTAATAAACATGCACATAGTGTATTAGTACAGTTATGTAGGGACAAAATCAGAAGGCTAAGGCCCAAAATGAGTTACACCTAGCAAAGAACTTAAAAGGCAATAGGAAGAAGTTCTACAAATATATGAAGAACAAGAGAAAGATAAAGGAAAGTGTAGGTTCTTACTTAGCAAGGAAGGAGAGCTAATAACAGATGACTATTTTGCTTCACTTTTCACTAAATAGGTTAATTGTGACCAGATACTTAAAACAATTCATAATAACAACTAGGTGGAGAAAACACAAGTAAAATATGGAAAGAATACATTAAAGAGTATTTAGATAAGTTAGATGTATTCAAGTCAGCAGGGCCTGATGAAATTCACCCTAACGTATATAAGGAACTAGCTGAAGCGATCTCCGAACAGTTAGCAATTATCTTCGAGAACTCATGAAGAACATGTAAAAAGGGGAACAAAGAGAACTAGGAGAATTATATTCAAGTCAGACTAACGTTGATACCTGGAAAGATACTGAAACAAATTATTATTGTTATAAAGAATAGCCAACATGGATTTATCAAGAACAAATCATGCCAATCCAAACAATTTCTATCTTTGACAGGGTTACTGGCTAAGTGGGTATGGGAGAAGCAGTAAATGTGATAAATCTTGATTCTAGTAAGGCTTTTGCTGCATTCTTATAAGAAAACTAGGGAAATGTGGTCTAGACCAAATTAGTGTAAGGTGGGTACATAACTGGTTGAAAGACTGTACCCAAAAAGTAGTTGATCAATGTTTCACTGTCAAACTGTGGGACTTATCTAGTGGGGTCCAGCAGGGGTCTGTCCTGGATCTGATATTAATCAATATTTTCATTAATTATTTGGATAATGGTGTGGAGAGGACGCTTATGACATTTGTAGCTTATAAAAGCTGGAAGGTGTTGCAGGCTCTTTGGAAGGCAGGAATACAATTCAAAATTATTTTGAGAAATTGGAGAATTGTCCTTTAACTACAAGATGAAATTCAATAAAGGAAAGTGCAAAGTACTACATTTAAAAAGGAAAAATTAGATGCACAGCTACAAAATGGAGATATAATTGGCTAGGCAGTAATCCTGCAGAAAAAGTTCAGGGGGGGAGGGTATATTGGATCATAAATTGAATATGAGTCAGTGTGAGGCAGCTGCAAAAAGGGCTAATATAATTCTGGGGCATATTGCCAGGAGTGTCATATGTACAATAGTTGTTCCACTCTACTCAGGATTGGTGAGGCCTCAGCTGGTGTACTGTGTCCAGTTCTGTGTGCCACACTTTGAGAAAGATCTGGACAAATTGGAGAGATTCCAGAACAGAGAAGCAAAAATGATAAAAGATTTAGAAAAACTGACTTAGGAAAAAAAGATTAAAAAAACTGGGCAAATTTAGTCTTTAGAAAAGAAGACTAAGGGGGAACCTGATAACAGTCATCAAATATGTTACAGACTTTGATAAAGAAGACAGTGATCTCTTTGTTTCTCCATGTCCTTTGAAGACAGAAAAAGTAGTAATGGGTTTAATCTACAGCATGGGATTTAGGTTAGATGCTAGGAAAAACTTTCTACCTACAAGTATTGTTGTGTTCTGAAATAGGTTTCCAAAAGATGTTGTGGATTCCCTGTCATTGGAGGTTTTTAAGTGGTTAAACAAACAGCTGTCAGGGATGGTCAATGGTCTCAATATACATGTTACTGTTTCAGCACCTGGGGCTAGACTATATATATATATAGAGAGAGAGAGAGAGAGAGATAGTTAGATCCCAAAACTTTTTTGTAAATTTGCAAAAGAGAGGGGGAAATTACACACCTACGGTGATGCTGTGCTTAAGAAAGATGACCATTTGTGTCATTGTTGCTACCACTGTTATACGATTGCATCAAATCTTGTATAAAGTATGTCATATAAGGTGTCAAGGAAAATGTTATGATGTGCTAAATATGATTATCCTGTTCATATTCATGTATCATATTTGTATCTGAAGTTATGTATGTACTTATATCTTACACACATGTTGTATTCCCTAGTGATACTCCTCCAGATAGGATTTACATCAAGGCTACACAGCTATATGTTGATGGCCCATTAAGGTCGCTCTGCTCTAACAATTGGCCATAGAAGAAACTTATCCTATCCAGATAGCTCTTCCTGAGAATGCCTTCAACAAAAAGGGTCCAGTGGCCATCCTCTGTGATTTAGCAAAACATGTAAGGTATGCGTTGTGCTCATGAGACCCTGGACTCCAGCTTGGGCCAATAACTTTCCACACACAGGGGCTGTGGACCTTGTTTAGGACAATAAAATTCCATGCATATGGCAGAGGATATTTAAGGGTACTTGAAACATCTCTATTTTATCTTAATTTTCCTGCCTTATTTCTCTGGACTGGATTTCTAACAAGGAAGCTCTAAGCAAGGACAGATGACCCCCAATCTGTTTGATTAATTCCCAAGAGACTTTTTCAAGCTAGCAGTTTATTCCATTACTGCAATGATCCTGATCTATGAACACTGAAAATTCACCTGTATGTATATGATCTATTAACCATTATTAACTATCTTCTTCTTTTCTTTTATTATTAAACCTTTAGTTTTAATTACTAAAAGATTGGCATCAGTGTGATTATTGGATAAGATCTGAGTTATATATTGACTTGGCTAAGTGGCTGATCCCTTGCAATTGGAAGGACCCTAATTCTGATGAAGCTGGTTTTCAGTAACCACTCATCATAAAGTCCAAGTGTCTGGGTGGTGAGCCAAGTGCTGGAATGCCTAGGGGGACTGTGTTTTGGCTTCTTGTTAGCCAATGTGGTGATACAGAAGCTCATTTATGGTAAACTTTAATGATAGAATAACTACCAGTTTGGAGTATGTCTGTCCTATTTCTCAGCAGTTTGTCCTGAATTTGGTATGCTCAGCTGTGACCCACTGACGCATGGTGCCACCTACTGTAAAGAAAACCCCAACTGCTCTCTATTTTAACAAACACTGAGAAATTACCTGTTCTCTAAGATCCTGGGGTACAGCAGCAGCTAGCTTCATAGTTTCTTTGCCAAAGTGAGTGGTATCAGAAGTTGCTTAAACAAAGTTTTGAAACAGCCATTACATTATATATCCACATTTTCATTCCTTTTTAAAATAATGTAGTGATTTCACTCACTCTGGGAGAGAAATAGAACACCTGCTACCGATATTTCTCAGGATCTAAGGGAGGAAACTTGATTATCAGTGTTAACTATAGTTTTAAACAGCATGTGCATACATGTTTTCTCTTTACAAGTTAACTTTTAGCAAAGTCTTTGCAGTTCACCTTTAAGATGAAACATTCTTCATAAATAAATAAAAATAAATTAAAAAAAAAAAACACTGAACTCTGCCGAAAAGGAAGGAAGTATAGACTTGTATTTAAGGAACTGATCTGGAGTTCAGGAGACCTGGGTTCAGTTAAAGAAGACATTTAATTTCTGAGTGCTTCATTTCCCCATCCTCATTACAGAGGATATGTCCAGTGATGATTCTGAAGTTCTCATGTACCACAGTGGTGGAAGTCATATAAGTACCCAGGGAGGATTCACAAGCATGGATGCACAGGAAGGATGGTCAAGTGGTTAGGGGACTAGCCTGGCATTTGGAGACCTGGATTCACTTCCCTGGTGTACCACAACTTTCTGTCAGATCTTAGGCAGTCCATTTATTCTCTCTGTTCCTCAATTCTCCATCTGTAAAACAGGACGATAATACCCCTTCTCTGTCTAACAGGGTATTGTGACACATTACATTATGTGAATACATTAAAATTGTGAGGGGATCAGATATTATAGTAACTGGGGCCATCATAAGTACTTCAGATGGATAGATAGGTACCACAGGTGGTTTACAAGTGGCTGTTAAGCTAGAAAAAATATTAGAAACTATGTAAAACATAAAAAAAAATCAATGGACAATACATTTTATTGTTAATTTAAGGTCAGCCTCAGACTATGAATATAAACTAGAATGCTTATATTTGACAGAAGAAAATTAAATATAATCATAAGAATCTTAGTTAATACTGCATCTGGGGTTTTGTTGCTGGAAAACGTTTTAGAGTTTACATATTCTCACAAAAGAGCCTCAAATGTGTTAATTTCATGGATGACACAACCTTTCATGGGCTTTATGGTTTTATAATGTCCCAGATTTCTGTGCTGCTATAGTAGCATCGGATGATAAAACAAAACATTGAAGATATTTTAAATGCTAAAAGAAGATTTCTGCTTATGAAGTAACTGCACAGTTTGTCTGGTTCATAGTGTAACATGAAAGGTGATTAAGCCCCTAAATATCAGAGTCAATTTTTAGGGCACTTAGGTCTGTGCTCTTACAAAAAAAGAGAGAGAGAGAAAAAAAAAGAATGAGATTCCAATCTATTAGCCAAAAGTCTTCCTCTAGGATCAATTTCCATAAGAAATCTCCATTGCTGAGAAGGTTGTGGTTTTGGGGGGGAGGGGGACGGGAGGGGGGGGGCGGAGTTGGCTGTCACATTGCTTGGTGTGACCTGATTGTGGGAACAAAGGATGGGAGGATACTATAAAGACATGCCTCACATACAAGAAAAAAAAAGTCAGTATTGGTTTTCCATTTGCTCTTCAGCTGTTTTGCACAGTGATTTGAGCCTTCTCAGAGGGCATTTTAATCATCTGCTTTATTACTGGACTTTACATGGTTGCTGTGAAAATAAACCAAACTATTGTGTCCCAAGGGGCAAGGAGTATCTAGGAGTGTCTCTTTAAACTTACATTACTGTATTAAGTGCTGTGTTTATTGGCCAAATTTCATTTTAACTCTTATCATTGTGACTCTTTCTTCTCCATCCATCTTCACTGAACAGCAGTGAAGATCAATGGAAGAAACCAAGAATGCCAAATCAGATGGCTTATGAAGCAAAGCACCACCGGGAACACTCTAGATTGAGACCAAGCATGTGACTGAAGAAAAAGTTACAGTTACTGAAGAGGGAAATACATAGAGGAATAAGGTAACCAGGAAGAGTAGTAGGGCAGAGAAACAATGTCTATGGAGCCTTCCAACGTTGTCATTAACAAAATATATGATACCCTTAAGGAGGAGAGAGAAAAGACACCAAAGATAGATATTAGCCTGGCCTGTGACCAACAAGCAAGTGCTAAGAGGGAGCTTCCACAAACAAAGAAGTAATATCAGTGAGTGAATCCATAGGAAGTAATCCAGCACAAGATGTCTGTGAGCCAGATAAAGAGCAAATAACAAAATGCTGCCTCTTAGGAGTTTTGACAGAAAAAGAAGATCATATCTCATGTGCGAACAAATGACAAGTACCAAATGAGAACTTGCTGCAGGGAACAACCTTTCACAGGTTGCATTTCCACCTGCAATTCTAGTAGAATTTCAGGGAAGGGGAGATGGTCCCATGTTGGTTCTATTTCTTTCCCTCCAGCAGTTTTGATCCCAATGAAGTAGAATTCCACTGCTTTGGTTCTTTTGGTACCATACAGCAGAGGGGACAGAACAAAATATAAGAGTCCTCTGATTTCAAAGTAAAACAAACAGCATTAGCCTAATTACCTAACCTTCCTGAAGGATCACTAAAGTTGTACATGTTTAGAGTTACGTGCTCCAGACTAACGTGTTCAGCTCACTCATGTTGGAAACAACAATATTTTCAAACCAACATGTTGTTAAGTTAGGTAGCACACATATTTGCCAAAATGCAATACAGAATGGTACAACACTAATTGTCTAGGTATTTATATGGCCTCATCATCACAGTATCAAACCACCTATGTACAATACCAAATTTATTGCCAATATAGGGGAAAAAATCATGGAACAGACAAGATCTCACTGGATTAAAATTCAGGATGATTTTTTTTCCCAATTTTCAATCTAAAATGACCTCACTTAGGTGCTAGAAGTTTAATGAATAGTTCAGTGACAAGAATCAAAGAGGACAGCTTAATGATACCTTGTTCTCTTGATCTTAGAAGGAGACATCTCTGTCCATAGATGATTTTCAACACTTTAATCAATGTTACAGTTCAGGTATCCCTGACCTTTGATGTCATATGCCCTGGAGCAACTATGTGCTTTAAAAGAACAATCATAATTGGTATATTAATCACCGAGCTAAACATGAACCTGGGTCTTGTAAGAAAGAGGCTGCAAGAGGAGTTAGAATTAAGATCACAATATTAATAACAAATTAGCTAACTGATGCATTACATTTTAACTGATGGATGTGGAAAAGGAAAGGATGAAGGTAAAAAAGGAACCTAAGATAAAACAAAGGCTTTGCTTATAAAACAGGAAAACCTGTTGAGAGATTTTAGCTAGATCTTTGCATTAGAACAACGCATGATTTATTATCTTTGAAGGCCAGGGGGAAAATGTGGGTTACCCTTCTTGTTATGCAAGGGTGATTTAGCTATGTTATATTGTGCTATCAAGAAGCCTCTTGATAAAAGGCTCTATTTAAAGTAAAAATTTCCGTTACTTCAAATGCCTTCAACATTCTTTTTAGAGTCAATTGGAATGAGTTTGGTATTCGGGTAAATCGGGAGACATGTACAGCATATTGAATGCAGCTATTTAATTCTAACAAATTTTCCATTGATTTTTCATGTAGATACACAGCATATTCTGTATATGTTTATTCGGTGCTTTGGAAACTTCACACTACATGTCAGCTTTCTTTTGAAACTATTTCATGTCCAGCATGTTCTCTGGTATTAAGGGCTTTTGGTTGTTGTTGGTTTTTTTTTTTTGGGGGGGGGGGTATTTAAAAATTAAAGCTCTTAGAAAAAACACAGTTTTGATTCAGTGCAGATGGCTGTAAAGATTAGCAGTCCTGTTAAATCCAGCATAGTTCCAGATGGACAATTCTGTGTATTATGTCCAGGGTGAAGTTCTCAGTAAAGACTGCTCAACTGTCTTCCACAACTGATTTACTTTGTGTGCAGTATCATACAAAATTCAAAATTTGTATGGTAAAGAATCTCTGCTTCAATAAGCACTGCAAAACTACAATGATACTACAAGAAGTATTTACAGTGAAAGGAATGGCCTCAAGAATGCCTCTTTTACACACATTATGTGGATCTCTCTAATGGAACACATTTGATTGACTCCAGAGCTGGTCTTGCAACAATATATACTCTATTAGTATGTTATTCAGCTAGTACAAAATGGTCTGTCAAGGAATGAAATGTATTTTTTTTCTCATGTCCAGTAGATAATGTAACCTATCAAATGGTTGCCTTTAGGTTTGCCAGCATACTTTTTCATTTCAGTGTCCCAGATCATCAGCTGGTGTAAATCGGCATAATTTCATTCACTTCATATATCTAAGTATGATTTAGGAATATAGAGCTGACCCAAAGCCATTAATTTCAATATGCTTTGGTTCAGGTGCACAGAGGCTACATGAGTTCCTTTCTAAGTTTCATAGCAGCTATTGCTTATCTACATATCTCAACCAAAATCATCTGTTTATTTGACTGTCCGACAGTGTTCTCTGCTTTGTTTAGGCAGTAAAAATTCACCTTTGACCCATCTCCTTTGTATCTGACATGGAGCTCAGCAGAGGTAGGTGGAAGGTTTGTAATTGGATATTTATCCACATGTGGGAGGGTTCAATAAGCAACAGCATCCTTCTACCCTTCAACATTACTCCAAGCAGACCTGTTCAGTTGTGGTGTCACCAAGACAGAGAGAGATAAGGCAGGATGAAAGGGAGAAGCAGAAAACCAAGAGAAGAAAAAAAAAAAACCACTTTCATATCCTTCCTCTCATAATAAACCACAATAAAAGCCTTTCCCCCTCCAGAATCCTTGTGCAACCCAAAATCCATTACTCTAGTTACCAATGGACATCTCAAAAGGTTGTGTTGGTTTGGATTGGATAAACACCAGAAATTAAGATGCTTACATGAACTTATGGAAAACAATGAAGTGCTCAAGAAATCATGGTACAGCTCTCTGAAGAACAAGCTCTAGTGCAGGGGTAGGCAACCTATGGCACACGTGCCAAAGGCGGCACGCAAGCTGATTTTCAGTGGCACTCACACTGCCCGGGTCCTGGCCACCGGTCCGGGAGGCTCTGCATTTTAATTTAATTTTAAATGAAGCTTCTTAAATATTTTAAAAACCTTATTTACTTTACATATAACAGTAGTTTAGTTATATATTATAGACTTCTAGAAAAAGACCTTCTAAAAACGTTAAAATGTATTACTGGAAGGGGAAACCTTAAATCAGAGTGAATAAATGAAGACTCGGCACACCACTTCTGAAAGGTTGCCGACCCCTGCTCTAGAGATATATACATTAATTCCTGGTTGCAATCAAGTCAAAAATACCATGAGCAGTGTCTGATCTAAGTTACATTACAATATTTCCACTTGAGGCTCTACTCAAAGCCACAAATAATAGAGGGGCACATCTTATAGTGACATGAAATGTTTTGAATCACCAAAATGTTTTTAGTTTTTTGTGAAGATCTGACCAGTTTTTCTTTCATATTTTATCCAAAAGGGTGTTGTTCCTGAGTCTGCGACGTTGCCAACCCCTGTGATTTTATCACAATTCCAGCAATGTTAAGGGTTTTTTAACCTGTCTCATGAAAATACAATAAAAGGCCACAGACATGTTAATTTTCCGTTACTCAGAATGGCCATCGTCTCCTATTACTGTTAACAGGTCTGAAGCCAGCAAGATGGCTGCCATTTTCTTAAATCTATCCACAAGTGATGCTGCCCTTAATAAAGATGGAAGCCACCTCCCACTACTTTGAATTAGACTGAAACCAAGCCAAGGAGCAAAAGAGATGGTTCAAGGTGCAGACAGGACACTATTTGGACTGTGAGGAACAGCAAAGACAATGTAAAAGGAGCATCAGGAGAATGGGGGAGGGCAGAATGCAGATTTAGGGGTTGCAAGAGGCTGTGAGGGTGGGAAGGACGCTGAGGGGGGCAAGAGGAGACTAAGGGGGAAAAGGTTAATATAATAAGCAGGCAGAAGAGTGAAGAGATGCGGGAAGAGACAGAGGAGGGAACAAAGGAAATGGAGTGAGTTAAAATGACAGCTCCCCTACTTGGGAGTAGTAGAAATTAAGAGCAATCCCTTTTGAGCAGCCAGTGAGAAGGACAACGTTTTCCATGTGAATTTAAGGCTGGATTTTGATGCTTAAAAGGTCTCACATATTTTAAGGGCCAGTGATTTCCTCCTAAAGTTTCAAAGACGCACAAGGCAAATACGAAACCCACAAATATATTATTTCAAAAAAATTCTCAAGATTTTAAGACAGTCTTATCATTTTGAAAGGCCTAACTCATGATTTCTGAATGTATGTGGTTGTCAATCCTGGGTCTAGAAATCTAAAAGTGTAGCTTATGCAATATGGTCACTGGAGCTGATGGTATAATACGAAAATAACATTCTGAAATATTTGTTGGTAATAGCTATTTGATTTCAACAGGTTTGTTCCTCTTCTTATACACTGTTCTCAAAAAGGCATTTGTTCAACTAGAGGTGTGGGGAATGGCTACTCTTCATACGAATAAGCATTCATCTATGAACAAAGTGTCTATGTGCAAAGAAAAGGATTCACTATTCATTATTCTCTTGTCTACAAGGTTTCAGTCATCTAATCAGGGAGCTGAAACAATACCATGTGACCTACATAATCAATTACATGCTTCAGATAACAAATGGTAAAGAGTGAACAGCTGAATTGAACCTTCCACAAACAACCCACATGATGGGTATTGTTTGGCCAACTATTCAGTAAATACTTACCCATCATGAATATAACTGTGACATTCAGGATTGTCTCATGAATGATTCACAACTGAAAAAAAAATTGTGCTAAGCTCATTACATAATTTATTTACAGTGCAATAATTAGACCACATCTAAGTGCATGAATAAGAATGTGCCTATAGCTATTTTTAAAGATGTGCTTGAGAGAAAATTGTCATAGTCTTTAAAATAACCATTTTTTTCTTTACTCTGAACATTTCTACGTAGTGTATTAACATGAATATTAAAGTCCTCTGACTCCATAGTTAATTTAGGCCCTGATGCTGCAATCAGAGACTCTACGTGTGGTGTACCATTGACTCCAATGGAACTCTGCATGGGTTCTGGGGTATATCCCAGTGGATCTGATTGCAGCATCAGGGTCTAATGGTATAAATAAAGAAGGGTTGGGGCAGTGCACGGAAATGTCTAACACTGCACATGTTTTCAAATACATGTTACAAATCAGCCCAGCTGTACACATTTTCACTGTATCCATTTTTGTGGTGACTTCTTTTCTATCTATATTTTCGTCAGGTTATCATAACTTACTACACAAGACTAATATGTCTTTGCAAGAGATTTCAGAGCACCTCCTAAAATGCACAGCTTTGTCACACACACAGAGTCATCCTCAGTCATACAATCAGGCCTCAAACTGAAA
This sequence comes from Trachemys scripta elegans, assembly GCF_013100865.1. Lineage (NCBI taxonomy): Eukaryota > Metazoa > Chordata > Testudines > Emydidae > Trachemys > Trachemys scripta. The sequence continues at coordinate 137,071,504 of NC_048299.1, forward strand.
TTCACTGTGTATGGAATCTCATCAAAGTCAATGGGACTGCTCACCGGCTTCAAGAATGAGAACTTTGCTGATTCAGGGGCCCACCATCCTGACTTAATTCAATGACTTAAGTGTATGTGGAAGAACTTGAAACTACTAAAACTGAACCTGATTGTAAATACCTTACTCACACGACTAGTCCCATTGAAATCAATGGGATTATTTATGCGAATAAATTGTTCACCAGTGTGAGTAAATGGTTTGCAGTGTGGGACAAAGGATTTATCAAGCAAGTTTTCACTAAGATTTTGTACCCTGTAAAAAAGTACAAAACTAAGTTTTACTACACACAAAATGATAGGAGGAGTTGCCTGTCATACGTAAATGTAATGAGGGTTGGTCCAAAAAAAAAAAAAGTGCACACTTTTGTAAAAATAACAAAACAAAAAACCCAAATGTATACCTTTTTTCATTAAAAATTTTAAAATGATGAAAATTTTCAACCAGCTCTAATTTTAATAAACCATTAATAACTTGTTAAACTTACAGAAGGATAGATTTATCCCTGCTGGAAGTGAAATAGGGGAGTCTTTGAAATAAATAGAGTTACACAAAGAGTCAATTTGACCCCTTAATATTTTGCAGTATATTTAGTCTTTGTGTGATATACTCCATATTTGTTTCTTACACAGAATTCCCATTGAAAGCAATAAAAGTTCTGCACGTGGAATGATTCTACTGTCTGCCACAAGGCAACAGAAGTTGGCCCTTTCTGCAGTAGTTCTAATATACATGCATATTTAAATGAGGGCTGTCAATTAAGCAATTGCAGTTAACTCACATGATTAATTAAAAAATTAATTGTGACTAAAACATTAATTGGGATTAATTGCAGCTTTCATTACACTGTTAAATAATAGAATATCAATTGAAATGTGTTAAATATTTTTGGATTTTTAATACATTTTCAAATATATTGATTTCAATTACAACACATAATACAAAGTGTACAGTGCTCACTTTATATTATTATTTTTATTACACATTTTTTTGTTACATAACTGCACTCGAAAACTAAACAATGTAAAACTTCGCGCCTACAGGTCCACTCAGTCATACTTCTTGTTCAGCCTATCACTCTGACAAACAAGTGTGTTCACATTTGCGAGAGATAATGCTGTCCACTTCTTATTTACAATGTCACCTGAAAGTGAGAACAGGTGTTCACATGGAACTTTTGTAGCCGGCATTACAAGATATTTACGTGCAGATATGCTAAACATTTATATGACCATTCATGCTTCGGCTAACATTCCAAAGGACATATTCCATTCTGATGATACTCATTAAAAAAATAATGTGTTAAATAAATTTGTGACTGAACTCCTTGGGGGGAGAATTGTATGTCTCCTGCTCTGTGTTTTACCTGCATTCTGCCATATATTTCATGTTATAGCAGTCTCAGATGATGACCCAGCAAATGTTGTTCATTTTAAGAACACTTTCACAGCAGATTTGACAAAACACAAAGAAGGTACCAATGTGACATTTCTAAAGATACAGCACTCGACCCAAGGTTTAAAAATCTGAAGAGCCTTTCAATATCTGAATGGGATGAGGTGCAGAGCATGCTTTCAGAAGTCTTAAAAGAGCAACACTCTGATGCGGAAACTACCGACCCCGAACCACCAAAAAAGAAAATCAACCTTTCTGCTGGTGACATCTGACTCAGATGATGAAAATGAACATGCATCAGTCTGTACTGCTTTGGATCGTTATCAACCAGAACCTGTCATTAGAATGGACACATGTCCTCTGGAATGGTGGTTGAAGCATGAAGGGATATATGAATCTTTAGCGCATCTGGCACGTAAATATCTTGTGACGCCAGCTACAACAGTGCCATGTGAACGCCTGTTCTGACTTTCAGATGACATTGTAAGCAAGAAGCGTGCAGCATTATCTCCTGCCAATGTGAACACATTTGTTTGTTAGAGCGATAGGCTGAACAAGAAGTAGGACTGAGTGGACTTGTAGGCTCTACAGTTTTACATTGTTTGTTTTGGTTTTGAATGCAGTTATTTTTGTACATAATTCTACATTTGTGAGTTCAACTTTCATGATAAAGATATTTCACTACAATACTTGTAATGGGGGAATTAAAAAATACTATTTCTTTTGTGTTTTACAGTGCAAATATTTGTAATAAAAATAAACATAAAATGAGCACTGTACACTTTGTACTCTGAGTTGTATTTGAAATAAAAATATTTGAAAATGTAGAAAACATCCAAAATATTTAAATAAATGGTATTCTATTATTATTTAACAGCGCAATTGTGTAATTCATTGTAATTATTTTTTAATCATGTGATATCACACAATTAATCGTGATTACTTTTTTTTAATCGCTTGACAGCCCTAATTTAAACTGAAAGCATTAGCTCGTACTTTAAGTGTTCTGTCATAACAGAAGAAACAAGTGTTACTAATTTTAATACAACATTCTACTGTTTTATTGCTGTTTAGCATAGAAGTTGATCTGAAATTTAATTTTTTATTCTCATGTTTCTCCTTTCAATGTAAGAAAAGCAATCAGTTTTCTGTGGTGGGGGAGAAGAATCTTTAGTTGCCCTTCAGCTAAAGGCATGTATGTTCTCTAACATAGTAAACACTTGTATCTGCTTCATTATTTACTCTGCCCATGTTCAGATCTTTCAGACAACCAATGAATTGCCTGCCACTTCTATTTCAAATCTGTCCACCTCCACTCCAACAAATTTATTGCTGTTTTCATTGAAATAAGAATGAATGTACTTATTAAGCAGTAAGCGCCTTTTAAATATCATTCCTTTTAGTACTGTGGCTCCATGTAAAAAGTTGAATTGTTTTTTTAACAACAAATCCTTCAAAGTGGCCTTGTAAACTGCCAATTGGCCTTTGAAAAGTACATAAATAACAGACCCGGTTTTCAAAATTTGGTGCCTAGTTAGGCACTTAAAAACCTATTTTAGAGCCTGGCCCTAGGTATTGAATCAAGCATCTGGGATCAAGTTCTCTGCTGGTGACCTAAGTGGATCTTTGTTCAATTACACCCACACAGAATTTTGCTCCTAAAATGAATTTAAGCACTTAATTATTGGGCCCAATAGTGTCAAAGAAATGTTGTAACTTTAAATTCAAGTTCAGCATGGGTGCCCAGGAAGAGTCATTTGAATAAGTTTGTAGTTGGGGAAATTAGCTAGCTAGTTTTTTTTTTTTTTTTCTTTTGTGGCTTTCCTATCCACTGCTGGTTAAGCTATCTCATCTGTTCATGTTTGCCAAAGGTTCTGCCAAGTGGCTGGGTTCCAGTCCTATGTATGATGTGAAAGACTTGCTGCCTGTTCTGGTAGAGATATAAAGAGGGAGTACACTGAGAGTGTTAAAGGATAAGCAGCACATTAGGGGAGTTCTGTGGACGAGACAGTTAATGGAGCCAAAAAGAAAAATAAAGAATTCCAAAATAAAGGGGTTGACTAGCCTCAGCAACTGTCTGAATAAGTCTTTAGTTGAGCTAAAGTCTGGGAATGAACAAACCAAAGCCTGGATGCCACAAACAACGGGATACCAAAATAACAATATGTGGTAGAGGGTTCAGCAGAGAACAGGGAGTCAAGAATTCTAATGCTAATTCTGACATTTTCTCCTTCTGTGGTCTTGGACCAGTCACTTATTCTCCCTGCCTCAGCTTCCCCAGCAGTAAAATAAAGATAAGACTATTTGCAACAACAGGAGCATTGTGGAGATTAATTAATGCTTGTAATGTGCTTTGAAGCTGAAAAAGTACCACAGTGCTAAGTATCATAAAAACAAATGTGATCAAGCAAACCTCTTCTCTTCACTCCAATGTATCCAACAGAAGAAAAGAAGATATTCTGTTGAATCTGTATATACTGTAATTCCTTGTAAATATCTGCAGTTAAATAACAGCAACAGAGAGATTAGATAGAACTTTTTTTTTCTTCTATGCCCTTTTAAATTCATTGAAATATGAGGACTAAGTATAAAGCATACAGATGGTATATTACTTTGCTTGGCTTTACCAAGTTTGTTCTATAGTTTGCAATTGAGTTATTACTATTATTCCATGGAGTGCAGAAGCATTACTAACTGTAGGTTAGATCATACCCTAGCCCTAGGTGGACAAGTAGGGGAGAAAGCCCCTCCCTTCCCCCCATCTCCCTGCACAGCTGCAGAGGACCTACCAAGGTCTTTGGTACAGACCGGGGAAAAGGGCATGGGCTACATTCCTGACATACTCCTCCATCTGAGGAAGTGAGTATAGAGAGGCAGGAAACAGACACAGCCATGGCTCTGCACATGACACTCCAGCCAATGGAACTCAACCAATCTCACAGGGAAAGTATGTTAAATCTTTGAAATAGCTGATGCTGCACTCTCCCCATTCCAATATAAAATGGTTGCACAGGAATAATTCTGCTTCAAAGAGTTGTATCTAAAGCACAGTTTCTTCCTAGAGTTTTTCCTGCAGTGGCACAGCTATATGCTGGGACTACATAAAGGGCCTTGTTGGTGTCACTAGGCATAACCCCAGGTAACTCAGGAGGGTGGAAGACCACGAGTGTCAATGAAGCCTTCCTGCACTAGGCCTAAATGAACCAAAGCTTCTCCATGTTTGAACTTTAATCGACCTAACAAGCCAGCAACAGAGAATGGAATGTGTAACAGTCAGTTATCAGTTGCAACACCGCTCAAACTGGTATAAAGCGGTAGTAATAAGGCCTGCATGCTTCTCGCTGAGAGGCAAGATAACAGATCAAAGGGAAAAGGACAAAATAACGGTTCAAAAAAGAGTTACTAATGAGCTAGACTTATAGCCGCCAAGGTGACTTAACTGCTTAAATGTAATTGCTACCTGCTTAATATAACTATTATAGAAGGAGGGAGGGAGAAAGGGGGAAGGGGTGGGGAAAGGGGAGAGCTTAGCTAAAGTAAAGTATAAAAAGAGAAAAACTGCTTATGTTGGTGTGATTGATCTGAGACATGCCAAGTCTCCTTGCACCGCTTTGAGATCACAAATAACTTTGATTCTCCACCCTGGTGTGCTCATTGGCGCGACGCACACCGGGCAACAAACCCCGCTGTTGCTTTCCTCGGGCACTCTGTGCCAGCAACAGTCTTGGCGTCCCTGGGTGGGCTCGAGGCTGAAATTTAGCCTTGCCCGGACCCCTCTCGGAGGTCGACGGATTGCAGCGATGACCGACGCCCAGCACGCACCGGTGACTTCATTGGGGGCCTCTGCGAAGACGCGGTTTGGTCAACCCCAGAGGGCACAACGGTGAAACGCGCTCGAGTAGTGGAGAAATGGCTGCGGGCGACAGTGGGGAACCGGTCCCGTGGATAAGGTAGGAACTGTCCAGTGGTCTGGACTTTTGCCTGTTAGGACCTGGGGACTCCCAGTGACTCCCTAGAGTATGGGGCAGGGACAGAGTACTACAGGCAGGGCACGGTGTACACCCTTAGAATGCATTCTGGTGAACTGGAAAGTGTTTAAATTGGATCCATTGACTAAAAGTAAACTGAAAAGGTTTTGTACAATAGACTGGCCTCAGTACCAACTAGAGGACCAAGAAAGGTGGCCACTTAATTATAATACGATCCTTCAATTACTTCTGTTTTGTCAGCAAACGGGTAAATGGAATGAACATATGTATGCACAGTTGTTTATATTGTTAAGAGATAGGTCAGATCTTTTGCAGAGGTGTAATTTAACCCCAACAGGACCGGCAGTTGCTAATATTAGTCCGCCAAACCCCTCCCCGATTGTGATGTCAGAGTCGGTGTCCCCTTCGGCTACAACACCCCCACGATATAAAGAAAGCGTGCCTCGGACTCCAGAGATTGACCCCTCAGTAGGGTACTATCCATTAATCACTGACACCATGGTGGCCCGCCCAGGATCACAAGAACGCCAGGCCACTACTATGCAAGTTTATACCCATGTGCCTTTTAACCCAGGGGACCTAGCAGCTTTTAAGGCACAGGCTGGGGAATTTTCTATGAACCCAAGCCGGTTTATATCAGTTTTTGAGGGGTTCCTGGCCAGTCACAAGCCTGACTGGGATGACTGTAATATCCTCATGAGAACCCTGTTGTCTGAGGTGGAGTGGAATCAGGTTGTGTCTAAAGCAAGGGAGGAGGCACAGTGGAGACATGACCTGGATATCCAGAATGGTCCCCATAGCGGATCCAAGGTGGAATCCTAATGATCCTCAGGATCAGACCCACCTCAATACGTATAAAGAATTTCTTTTACATGGTCTCCGACACTCAGCTGTCCGCCATAACAATTGGGCTAAGCCTTATGAACTAATACAGGAACCAAAGAAAAGCCCGGTTGCTTTTCTGCAGCGCATTCGGGATGCCATTCGGCAAAATACTAATGCAAACCCCGATGAGCAGGCAACTGAGGCAATTATAAAGGGCATTTTTACCAGCCGTGCAACCCCTAATATTAAAAAAAACCTGCAGAAAAAGGAGGACTTAATGGGCATGACCATGGCACAAATTCTGGAAACTGCAAACAGGGCTTACAGCCTTAGAAAGGAAGAAAAAAAAAGGAGGCAAGTAAAAATAATGGTCGCAACAGTACAGGCCAATGGCAGGGGAAAGTTTCAGAAAAATGGAAGGGGCCGGGGAATGAGAGGACATGGACGTGGGCGCCCTGGCTCACAGGAAAGGCGTCTGGGTCGCAACCAGTGTGCCATATGCCGGAAGGAGGGACAGTGGAAAAATAAGTGCCCCGAAAGGGAAGGTACCCCTATGATGCCAGCGGAGGATCAAGAATAGGGGTGTCAGGGGAGATGGACTATCCTGCACCCGGAACCCCGAGTAAAAATGCGGGTGTGAAATTCGAAAATGGACTTTCTAGTAGACTCTGGAGCGGCATGAACCGCCGTAAACCAACCCCTTCAGCTGCCCGTGGCAGATTCCCTCACTGTGGTGGGCGCCACAGGGAAAGGAACCAAGTGTCCAGAGTATGCCCCAGTGGAATGTGCTTTGGGAAACAGAACTTTATCTCACAAACTGGTTTACCTCCCTGATTGTCCAATGCCTCTATTAGGACGGGATCTGCTTTGTCGCTTAGTTGCCACCCTGCATTTCACCCAAGAAGAAATAACCCTCACCTTACCCCCAGAGAATGCCTGGATAATGACCCTTGCAATTGAGCCCTCAGTCATGCAAGCCCCAGAGTGGAGCCAGTGGGAAAACCAGGTTTATCCTCTAGTATGGGCATCGGGGGTCCCAGGAAAGGCAGCCCATCAAACCCCCGTTAATGTTCAGCTCTTGCCAGGAAAAGGTCCGGTGCGAATCAAGCAGTATCCAATCAAACGGAAAGCCAGAGAGGGACTGCAGGAGACTATAGACCAGTTCCTAAAGTACAGGGTACTTCAAGAATGCCAGTCAGCTTGGAACACTCCCATCTTGCCTGTACAAAAGCCCAATGGCACATATCGGCTGGTCCAGGACCTGAGGACAGTTAATGAGCGGGTTAAGACTCTTTACCCCCTTGTTCCAAACCCGTATACGCTGTTGGCCTCTATAGGGGGGCAGTACACCCATTTTTCGGTCCTAGATTTAAAGGACACTTTCTTCACGATTCCGGACGACACCCAATCTCAGGAGATTTTCTCCTTCGAGTGGGAGAACAAGAGAAGGGTTAAAAAGCAGCTTTGCTGGACATTGTTGGCCCAGGGATTTAAAAATCCCCCCACCCTTTTCGGACAGGCCCTGGCCAGAGACTTGGAGGAGTGGGACAATGAGGACAAAGTCCTCCTCCTGCAATATGTAAATGACTTGTTAATTGCCGCTGTGGGTCTAGCCCCTTGCCTTAAAGCCACTGTGAGCCTCCTGAACTTTGTTGGACTCCGAGAATATCAGGTAGCACGGAGTAAGGCTCAAATTGCCCTCCCAGAAGTACAGTACTTAGGGTTTCACATAAGGCAGGGGGAGCATCAGCTTTCAAACGAAAGGAAGGAAGCTATCTGCTAAATTTCTATCCCAAGCAATCATAAATGGCTCAGGGCATTTCTGGGCATGGCAGGCTTCTGCAGAATATGGATCCCAGAGTTTGGACTGTGGGCTAAACCATTGTACGAATGCGTTAAGGGAGCGGATCACGACCCCTTTCACTGGTCCTCAGAAGCTGAGAAGGTATTTAAGGTTTAAAAAAAAAAAACTGATGGAAGCCCCAGCCCTGGGTCTGCTGGACCTCACTAAGCCGTTCCAACTGTATGTGCATGAAAGGAAAGGGGTGGCCCTGGGAATGCTTACTCAGTTATTAGGCACCTGGAAATGTCCCGTGGCATATTTCTCTAAACAACTGGATCAAGTTTCCAAGGGGTGGCCGACATGTTTGTGGGCAGTCGCAGCAACTGCCCTAGTGCTTGGGAAAGCCGAGAAAATGACACTGGGGGGGAATTGTGCAGGTGTATACCCCTCACATGGTCCAAGCCCTGCTGGATACTAAGGGTGGTCTCTGGCTTACACAGGCTCGGGTTGCTTGGTATCAGGCAAAACTTGTAGAAAATCCTGAAGTTACCCTACAGACCTGTCCCTCCCTCAAGCCAGCTACCCTGTTACCGGAGACAGAGGAGCAGGAATACGGCTGTTTGGAGGTCATAGATGCCCAATACTCCAGCCGCCCGGACTTAAAAGATCAACCACTTCCGAATGCTAATTATGAGTGGTATACCGATGGCAGTAGTACAGTTATAAACGGGCAAAGAAGGGCGGGCTATGCTGTTGTAACTCTCCACGAAACTGTGGAAGCAGAGGGTTTACCTGCTGGGACATCAGCCCAGCTGGCTGAAATGGTAGCCTTAACCCGTGTACTAAAACTATCAAAAGAAAAAAAAGTTAACATTTTTACTGATTCCAGGTATGCTTTTGGAGTGTTACACGCTCAGGCAGGTCTGTGGAAGCAGAGAGGAATGCTGACAGCCCAAGGCTCTCCAGCCAAGCATGGGCTTCAAATTCTCCAGCTTTTAGAAGAGGTACAACTCCCCTCAGCGGTAGTGGTGGTGAATTGCAAGGCTCACCAAAGGGAAGATCGAGATGTGGCCAGGGGTAATGCCAGAGCGAATAGGGAGGCCAAGCAAGCTGCTACCCCGGAACCACTAGAAGCTGAAAATGCCCATATGCGTGCGCTCATCCCATCAGTAGGGGAGCTCCCAGCCCCTCAGTACTCTCACAAAGAAAGGAACCTGGCCGACACACTTGGGATCCAGGAAAAGGAGGGATGGCTCCACTCCACGGAAAGAAAAAACCTCCTACCAAAGAATCTAATACGGCCAGTGCTACAGAAACTACATCAGACCACCCACACAGGCAGAGAGGCTCTTACCCAGCTTATGAATAAATATTTTCTAACCTCTGGACTTAGACCCCGGCCCCTAGGTACAGGCTGAATGTCTGATCTGCCAAAAAAATAACCCTCGACTGGGAGTGTCAGTGCCGCCAGCCACTCTGGAACCTACCCCAGGCCCGGGATTGGTTTGGCAAATAGATTTTACCAAGTTCCCCCAAACCCAAGGGTTCAGATACCTCCTCGTCCTGGTGGATCAATTCAGCGGATGACCTGAAGACTTCCCATGCCGTAACAACACTGCCAAAACGGTGGCTCTTAAATTTGTCAAGGAGATCATTCCCCGCTTCGGACTCCCCCAGTGGATGGAATCCGACAATGGGACACATTTCACGTCAAAAGTCGTTCAGCATATAGCGGATGCCCTGCAAATCCCCTGAAAGCTCCACGCTCCATGGCGACCGCAGGCCAGTGGAGTAGTGGAGAGTACAAATCAGACCTTTAAGCAACATCTCTCAAAGGTCTGCCAAGAGACTTCCCTACGGTGACCTGATGCCTTACCCCTTGTTTTGCTCCGAGTTCGCGCTCTCCCAAAGGGCAGATTAGGGCTCAGTCCCTTCGAAATTATGTTTGGAAGGGCATGGCCTACAAACAGTACACCAGTTCTGTTAGGGGAGTGGGAGATAGACTGTGGCTTCTTATCTCAGTACATGTGCTCTCTGTCTGCTGTTCTCTTTTCTCTCCACAGGTATACCAAAGAGTTGCAGCTTCTCCCGCTGGATGCCCCTGTCCACTCGCTGCAGCCAGGTGACTCCGTTCTCGTTCGTACCTGGAAGGACGAGCCTCTCCAAGAGAAGTGGAAGGGACCACACACCGTCCTGCTGGTCTCACACACAGCAGCAAAGGTTGAGGAACACAAAAACTGGATTCATCACTCTCGCCTCTCGCGTAAAAACAGTGCCCGCTCCTGAATAGTGGACCGTCCAGCCTACGGAAAAGACTGCCAGTGACGATCTGGAACTTAAACTTTTATTCAGAAAACAATAAGGTTTGCTGGGAATGCCCTGTAGCCTCTTTGGACAGCCGCAGCGCACTCCCCGTGAGAACTTTAAGCATTGGTTGTGTTTATTTTCACAGGGCCGGCCTAACCTGGTGGCCTGGTCCCTTTTGTTTTTAGTCTGCCTGCTATTGGTAATTGTTATTTTGTGGGTTTTTGGGGAATTGTAATTGTTAGACCCCAGGGTCACCTGCCCAAAATGGAATCAGGTTCAGGGTCTGCCACTGTTTTACTCTTTGCCATAGGGGCACTCTTCTCATTGATTCCTGTTTCCCCCCAGGCACATGTGGGATGGAAAGGAATCCCTATCAACTTAGAAACAAATACGTATGAGGCCCTGAAGGTTTGCTTTGCCCAAGAGTTTAACCTCTCTAACTGCTGGGTTTGTGCCCAGATCCCACATCACGCCGCTGGGTTGCCCTGGAGAGTTGTTCCCCAAAATTGGTCAGACTTCTGTCAAAGGTGGATGGTAACCAAAAACAGCACCTCTGACAATAAAAGTTTACAATCTAATTGCACCACGGACGCCCCTTATGGCCTGCACAATGGCTCTTGGAATCCCCACTATAATAGCACTCTTAAGCCCCGGCCTATTTGTTTACACTCTCCACCCGCTGGCCTCATATGCTTCCAGCAAACCAGTACAAGTAGCCATATCTGGTTTGCAGGCAATAGTACATGTAGATTTTACGTTGGTCCTGGTATAAATCTCACTGTCCCTGTACTAAATGCCACCGGTTGGCAGACCGGCAATGCGTCTTTTACTCTTTCCACACATGCTACCCCACGGGACAGAAGAGGTGACAATGAAAAGGTTAGTTATGGCAAATCATTCTGGGTCTGTGGTAAAAGCCTACAAATGGCTTCCTCATGGCTGGCATGGAAGCTGTTATTTAGGCTATCTTGCTCCTCCCCTCCGCATCCTAGCCCAAGCCCCCTCAGGTCGCCCCAGATACCATCGGTCCTTGTATGCCACCCCAGAGCCCATTAAAGAAGGAGACAGGTTTGGTATGATCCTCCTCTCATCCTATGGGGTGGGACGGCTGACTCAATTTTATTGTAGGCTCTCTGCATTTCTCACCAAGTTTGACAACAAGACTTGGCCATAAAGAAAAGCCTTAACTCAGAGCTTTACCAGCTCCGGTTTTGTCCCTGCAAAACAGACAGGCCTTAAATTATGTTTTAGCCTCCCAGGGCGGGGTGTGTGCCCTTATTAAAAGTGAATGTTCTACCTATGTCCCGGAAAACTCACAGGACATTAACAACCACGTTCTGTCGGCCAAACAGGCTTTCAAGCAGTGAAAGACCCAAGAAAGGGAACCCACGGTTTTCGATTCCCTTTGGAATTGGTTGCCCAACTTGGGAGGACTGGGGGGTGGCCTTGTGCGTCTCCGCCTCACAGGTGTGGTACTGTGCCTGGTCACCCTCCTCCTGATTGCTTGTTTTAAAATGCTCCTCCGTGATCTTTGTGCCCCCTGTTCCCCAAAAATCCCGACATACCCTCTCATTAATAACCCCAGCTCCATGGCACTCAATCATATCTTGTCCACAAAATACGAAAAAACTCAGCCCAAGGCTTGTTAAGTATTCTCAAAGGAGGGAGTTGTTGGTGTCACTAGGCATAACCCTAGGTAACTCGGGAGGGTGGAAGACCATGAGTGTCAATGAAGCCTTCCTGCACTAGGCCTAAATGAACCAAAGCTCCTCCATGTTTAAACTTTAATCAACCTAACAAGCCAGCAACAGAAAATGGAATGTGTAACAGTCAGTTATCAGTTGCAACACCGCTCAAACCGGTATAAAGCGGTAGGAATAAGGCCTGCATGCTTCTGGCTGAGAGGCAAGATAACAGATCAAAGGGAAAATAACGGTTCAAAAAAGAGTTACTAACATGCTAGACTTATAGCCGCCAAGATGACTTAACTGCTTAAATGTAATTGCTACCTGCTTAATATAACTATTATAGAAGGAGGGAGGGGGAAAGGGGGAAGGGAGAAAAGGAGAGAGCTTAGCTAAAGTAAAGTATAAAAAGAGAAAAACTGCTTATGTTGGTGTGCTTTATCTGAGACGTGCCAAGTCTCCTTGCACCGCTTTGAGATCTCAAATAAACTTTGATTGCTTCTCCACCCTGGTGTGCTCATTGGCGCGAAGCACACTGGGCAACGAACCCCGCTGTTGCTTTCCTCGGGCACTCTGTGCCAGCAACAGCCTAACCTAAAGGCTTAATTTAGCCATATGTGGGACTGGGCAGAGAGCTCCAGCCCCCTCCTTTCCTCCTCCTTTTCCCCACTCCCAGCTACTCTGCGTAAATCCAATTGGCTGAGGGGAGAGAGACTGAGAGTACAACTCCAAAACACGGACATGGCAATAAGTATGGACCCACCTGGAAGGGTTTTAGCCAAAGAATAGATGGGGGCTGGACAGGGAAGAAGCCCGGAATGTTTTGGGGATACAACAAAGAGAGATGGGCAGCAGCAGAAGCAGCAGCACTAATTGAGCTGGGGCAGAGTTTGAACTAGAAGCTGCTTGGAGGAAAGCCTGCTAGTTTTCGCAGAAGGGAACGCTTACAGCCACATAGCCTGGAGCTGACAGGAGAGCAAGATCCATCAGTCTGTGTTCACAATGCATACCAGGCTCAAAGTGCTTGAACAGGCTGAACTCTGGGATTGCATTGTTGTGGGGCTGTTTTGCTGTATGCTGTGCCAGGGCGAGTATGCCAGTGTTATTCCTGCCAGAGATTCTGACCTGGATCTATTCCTGGCTTTGCCTGGGTTAGATAATAGTGTTGTCCTATTATTAATTGTTGTGCTTGTTTCAGGTGTTAACTCTAATCTCCTGGGAAGGAGGGCTGGTGTTTGTGCAGCCATGCATGGCTAGGGCCTAGAATCCTTTCTTCCATCCTGGGAATCGTGCTGACCTGGTACACAAATAAACACACTTCACAGGCTCAAGGCTAGCTGTGTGCCCGGGAGTATGTTTTCACTGCCACTCTCCTTTGGGTGTTCTATGAGGAGGGCAGCTTTAAACTGTGGTCAGGGCTGTAGCTGGACAACATTTCAGTCAAAACTTTTTTCCAATAAAAAATGGAGATTCGGCATCAAGCAAATTCATGTCCGTTTTACAAAATTTTTCATTATGGAAAACACAACAAAACAAAAACAGATCTGAAAAAAGTCTAAACATTTCACTTCAACATTTTCAAAATGAAACATTTTGATTTTTTTGAAACATTTTGTCTTTTTGTTTCAAGATTTTCTTTCCTTTTTTAAAAGAAATGCAAAAATGTAAAAAAGTTTTAAACTGAAATGAACCATTTCATTTTTGATCAAACAAAACATTTCAGTTGATCCAAAATGATTTTTTTTCCAACTTTTCAATTCACTGAAAACTTTGAAAGAAAAGATTTTCAGTTTAAGCCAAAACAATTTTTTCCCCTACAATTTTTTGGAACTGTCAATTAACTGAAAAACCCTTTGTTTGCAGAGCTTCTAGCCAAGAATCCCTCTTTGTGCTCCATCCCCATCCAGCACCACTGATTTCTGAGGTTTCCCTGATTGTTTACAGGCTTTGCCTGGGGAAAGTTGATGACTTTCCATCCCTAGGACTCTCCGCCTGGGTTAGGATGGCAGAAGCACGCACGCGCATGTGTGTGTAGACACATTGTATAAACTGAAATGAAACAAATCTATTATTTAAAAAGTGGAAAAGTGTGGGGACAGGGACCATGCACTGAGGTAATGATAGTATTGGGATTCCAGAGAGAACTGGCAGTGCCTGCAAATAGAGCATCAAAGCATATTAATGACAGTCTAGGCTCCGAGGGCAAGTATACACAGCATTTTGGAGTGAGCCTCCCAGCCCGAGTTGACAGACTCAGGCTAGGAGGGCTCATACTAGTGGTTTTAAAATAGTTTTACAGACAGTGCTTTGAATTTGTGGCTAGGGCTGGGCCTCTGGTTTTAAAGCCTGGGGGTGGAGAAGGAAGGGGGCTTCAGAGTCCAAGTTTCAGCCTGAGTCTCTACTTCAAAGAGTTACCTACACAGCTATTTTTCCAGCACTAGTGTGAGCCCTGTTAGCCCGAGTCTGTTGACGTGGCCTGGAAGACTCACTGCCATGGGCTTTTCAGACATACCCTTAGCGATGTGTCTAGTCAGAGATAGTCAAAACAAAAATGAAAATTTGATCTCAGGGGCCTGGTATAGATCTCACTTAGGTTGGCTTAAACCAGAAGTTTAAATCAACAGAGTGCTACTGTTGTAAAACTAATGTAAGCAAGGACAGAATCAGACCCTACATTTTAAAGTCTTTCAAAACGGTGATTTCAATTAAGTTAAATGATATGTAGTGATTTTATAGACAGTATGTCCACTCAGGATAAATGAGATCCAAGTAATTTCATTTACTCCCCCAGACCTTGACAACCCCTAAAATAGCCTCATGATATCACTTAAAAAAATTAAACACCCTAGGCTCTTAATGAATTAACTAATTTATTTACTTTTGTTATTGGAACGAACCTCGCCCTAATGGTAATTTCCCTGATGTGGTGCCAGAGGTACCCTGATGTTTTTCATCCCAAGTAATGTTGGGATGTTGAATTCTACATCAAAGATCCACAAGTTTTAAACTGTGAGATTCCAAATACCCATGTACGCACACATTATTACTACAGGCTCTGGCAAACAACTGGATGTTTACCCTCCAAATTAATTACATTTTAAGTACTCCTAAAATGGGGAAAAAACAAATCTTAGTTATATAAATCCATTAAACAAATTTCATCTGCTTCTAAAGATGTATAGTAGCTAATTAAATAGTGTAATAAAAAGTTTTTATCTAAGGTATTTATGCCCACTAGGTGTGCAACAATTATAAGTTTATTTTTCATGTGGCTCTTCTTAGTGACCCGATAATATTCAGAAATCATTGTAAGAGGAATAGGTGGAGCTGTTATTAATTCTGCCATAAATTGCCAAAAGATTTATTCGTGATGGTCACTGTATTGTTAGTCATTAGTAGAACTGATCATTTTTACCAGAGCCAACATTAAACAAATCTGTTGGGAGAATGTGTGCAGAGATTACTGTATGCAGGAAAAAATAGTATTTAATTACCCTTTGACAGACATACAAAATCCAGTTGATCCAAGCAACAGTAAAAAAGCCTGATAAGCTATCACTAATTTAACTGTACAGAAGAGCAAGGGGAAAAAAAAAGATTTAAAAATAGACACGTTTTTTGCAGGATATTTTTTATATATATATTTTGACCAGCCCTATTCAATAGAATCACATATCCTGTATCAGCCAATTGACCTAAACATTATTGTTGGTGTTCTATTTTGCCTCTTTATGTGTGCAACCACTTCCTCCACGTTTCCTTTTTTAAAATTAGTTCATGGCTATTGTCATGCTCTCTGCAGTGGCTCATGACTATGAGTGCCAACCACAAGGCAGACTGTCAAGAATCAGGGCAAAACCCCCAAACTTGTTGCATGTTCTATAATTAGATTTCACCAACTCAGTAACAAGTGTGAAATCCACAAGCACTATAACAGTCTTACCATGGAGTCACAGACAGTACCCTTTGGCATGACAATATATCTTGCCAACCAGGCAAGCTGGGTGTATGATAAATTGTCACTTTACACCAAAAATCACAATAATATTCAGGTTACTCCCAGACCCAAAAAAACAGTCACTTAACCCAGGTCAATTGTACTCAGATCTCAAACCAAAGACAATGTTTGCATCCAATCCTGTAACAAATCAACTAAAGGTTTATTAACCAAGAAAAATAAATGAAAGTGTTATTTAAAGAGTTAAAGTAGGTAAGCATACACATACAGTTACTGTCAAGTTTCAAAAAGTAATACAAACCTTTATAGTAAGCATTTAGGCCTAAACCAGGCAAAACCCCTGGGGACTCCTCGCTTATGCTTAGAAATCCTTGCCCCTCAGAGTTCAAGTAGCACTGGAATAAGTTTTTTTTAATAAGCATTTTTATTCCCTCCCCCCTCCAGCATTCATGCTGTGATGGGATGAGGGCTTGGGCATATACCTTCTTCAGGGCCATAGAGGAAGCAATCAACAAAGTCTTTTGTTCACAATGGCTTAGCTGATGTCAGTAGATGTTCTTTTGTTGGGGAGGAGATAACATCTCTTGTGGTGAACTAGTATTTTGTACTTGCTAATGCTTCTCCCATGACTCTGGGGGATTTACAGTCTCAGACTATGTCTACCCTACCACTTATGTTGGCAAAACTTATGTTGCTCAGGGATGTGAATATTCCACCCCTATGAGCAAAATAAGTTACGCTGGCATAAGCTAGTCTGCCGCTCACAAGGGTGGGGGGTTTATGCCGACCGGAGAGGTCTCTCCCACTGGCATAGAGTGTCTTCAGCATACACGGTACAGCTGTGCCATTGCAGCGCTGTAAGTGTAGACATGCCCTTTGCAAACATTGTTATAGTTACAGAGCAAACATTTAAACATTAATGTATAACATGGAATACAGTTATTATAAATAGGATTAACATATGGTTCCTCCTACATGCTATTCAAAAGGTTTAAAAACATCAAGTTAACATCTATTTTAATAATGCTAACACAGAGATGAACCAGACTGGTTTCCAGCTATGCATTTTTCAGTGTTCAATGAGGCCCAGGGCCTTGGCATGAGCTGGCACCTGGTCTGCCAGCATCACAGTCATCTCTCCCTCTCTTTACTGCTGTCGTTTCAGATGTGGGACTTCAGGGGGCCACTACAGTCAAACTCAGATTTCAGTGTTTAGATGCTCTATACTGTTTTTTCCACAGTGATTCAAAGAAAGCTTTATGGATGCAGGAACAGATTCTGATTAACAGCCAGTGTACCACTAGCTGCCATGCCTCAATGCTGCCTCTCTTTGTCCTCAGCATACCCATAATTTCCCAAAGGAGGATATGCTATTACACCCAAAAAGACCAGTAACACATTGGGTGGAGTTAGAGATAACTACCAATGAGTTAATAAAAATCTTGATGAAGAAACAATCTTTGTCAGTTGCCAAGAGACAATTTGTATGCCATCGGGTAAATTCAACTACTCACATATCTGCAGAACAACATATAAAAGCCCAAAAGGCATAATCTAAGAAGACAACTTTATCATCTATAAAATAACCAACTGGAATGAACCTGTCCTGGATGGATTCCTTAATGACAGAGACGAACTGACTAAGCAGCTTGGTAGGAGTCACTATGAGCTACTCAACTTCACCATACTAAGGAAAGGGCTCAGTGTACAACAAAACCACAAATCAATTAGGTTTCAAGAATGCACTTTTTGCAGGAATTAAGAACTCTAGTGATTAAGGTGCAATAAAAATAAGTATTATAATAGGAGGGGACTGAGGGGGTAGATTATAAAGCTATATGATTATAAGAAAATGCAGATGACATTTCCTTTGAAAATGATAGAAGGAAAAATGTGGATTCATGAGAGACTACTCAGAGACCTAAGGGTAAAAATAATACCTTTTACTAGAAAGCCAGAAGTGGGGAAGCAATCAAAAAGATTACATGTGAGTTTGTAGCACAGGGCTAAACACATCACTGTTCCTCTTATGTCTAAGGTAATTTGTGTCTGTTATTTGAATAGCCAAAAGATTGGCTAATGGCTGGCCTTCTTGCTCTGTGAAGAGTGCATCACATTTCCACCTGAGATACCAAGTTTTTATTTCCAGATCCAATTATTTACTCCCTTAGTGTGGCAAGTGTTAGGAGCACTGAGAGATAATACAATCCGGGCTTCCTAAAGGGAGTAGAAAATATTTTAATTTGAAGTAACCCTTGTAGCAGAGCAAGGTTCAGGTTTACTGGAAAAAAGAAACCCACCCAACCCTCCAAAGCCAACGAGAGTCACCAGAAGGGTGTGGAGGACTTCTGAGAGTTCTGTAAACTGAGTTGTTGGGTTGGGGAGAAAACGAAGAGTTTAATCTAATGGGGGAAATAGTTTAAGGCTACTTGTCACTGTGCCAGGGTTACTATTCACACCCCCTGGCTTTCCAGACTCCTTCCCTTTGTGACTTCTATTCCCTTGCTTTCCAGCCTTCTCCTCTCTTCTCCTGAATTCCATTTCTACTTTGGGGCCAGATCAGGCTTGACCCTGACACAGGTGTACAATATGAGGGCATAAGGGACTTTTCACACTTTTGGTCAGGTCACACAAAAGGCAGGAAGAATTCCACTTTGTGTGCTCATGAGTGTGCAGGAACTGGTTCAGTTTTATTCTCTTTGTACTTCATGGTACAGTACCTCAAAGGGTGAGAGTAAGGATGAGTAATAACTGGAGTCATGGCTCTTCCCCTGTGCACTGGAGGCAATGTGTTTCCTGATGCTTCCCTTGATGCAGCATCAGGACAAATGACACAACCAAACCCTTACCAATGCACTAAGACCTTGGCTGGCTTCGTGCATTACTTGCCTGCCTTCCATTTGAAATTAATATGCAATAAGAATTTTGGCCTTCCAAATCCTAGGCTGTGCACCATGTTCACCGTAGCACGTGTGCACAATGGAGGAGATGGCAGTTGACTGGAACTTTGGTTACTGTAAGGTTGGTGTCTGAAAAGGAGGACTCATGAGCATGGGGAGGAACCTTATGACTATATTGAAACTGGGACAAAACCTGGTTTTCAATACATTGTAATTATAACAGTATTGAGAGTTGCCAGGTAGGGCCATTACAAAGAGTTTCACACATTCAGTTTAATTTGATGTACAGCCAAATATATCCTGGAAAATTCTTATTGTTATCTGTGGTACTATTATTTAGAGAAGCTGAATTTTGTCTTGTTTACTTTCTTAGTCTCTCTCTGACTAAATAACTTCTTAAGCGTAGAGTTACTGCCTACAGATTCTATCCATGCAAACAAAGAGAATGATATAAGGGGTCAACATATTAAAGTGTTCAATACAAAGACCAAGGCACCCTCAGAAAACCAGGACTTTCCTGGTAACCGTGCTTGGGGAAAAGGAGAGAGAAAGTGTAACGCTGACAGATTCCGGTCATCTGCAGGTGGGATCAAACCAGGGACCTCTGGAGCTTAGTGCATGAGCCTGTACAGTATGAGCTAAAAGCCAACTGGCTGTTAGCTAAGGCTGCAGAGCAGACTTATTTTGTCTTTCTATCTTTAAGAGGTTTGGTGCCACTACGGGACACAACACCACACCCAGAAGGTGTGTGGGTTACAAAATCATTTTTTTTTTTCTTAAGAAAAAAAATCAGCCCACATATGTGATGGAACATTCATTTGCTTCTTTAAAACTTAGAGCCTTATTTCTGTGGAACACCCTTTCAAACAAATGAAATATTCTAGTGGATCTCAACAGTTTCCATCCCAGGACATCCCTTCCCAGCTATCCGGAACTCTTATCCCATTTAGCAATATGGGAAGGACAGTGTGGTTGTGATGCCAACACCTGTTCTCATCCTCCTTAGGCTGAGAAACCATGAAATATTCAACCACACTGGATACACATTTTAGTCAAGAATGATGATCAGTAGTTTACAGTATTATAAGTACATTTGCTGTTAATATATTCAGCAATGAAATTGTTAATTTGACATTTTAATGTCATCATTATGTTTCAAAGATAACACCTCATTTGGACAAATGCAGGAAAATGGCACCACTTGCAGAGCTATTGTTTCAGTTTCTCAGAAGATAGTCCTGCATCTGCATCACATTCAGAAGGTTTCTGTTGAAATTGGATTGGTTGGAAATCTTGTTGTTTGACATAGAAAGCTTAAATTCTATGAGAAACAGAATATCAGAAATAGCAACGCTTGTGGGGAAAAAACCCTAAATGTGTGAAGAAATTTTACACATACACAGAGGTTTCCTTGATAATACTTTGCAAAGTTATTTGCTGTAGGTAACAAGATTTGGCCAGAGTCAGACAGGATGTGGCTTCAACTCTTGAAAATAATAATAAAAATAATTCTGCTCCCTTAAAAATGTAGGAATAGTCTGGACCACAGGCTCCCTGACTTCTTCTGTTCTGGCTGCCTAAGTATCCAAGTGGCTCTCCACTAAAGTATTTTTTTTTTGTTAAATATTTCTACCACAGTAAAGGAGTCATCATAATGTGTAATGCTTTAATAGCCATCCAAATTAAATTAAGATACAGCTTGGCACAATAAAATCTTATCAGCACCTCTCCAGAAATCCAATTATGATATTGATTACACATATCCAGGAGTTTCCTTTCTTTTATAAAAATAATAATTTCCTCATAGATCAGCCCTCACTACACAAAGCTTTTGTTGTATTTACAGACATATAAAATGAGATTGTCCATGTCTTCCTGTCTTCTGTTGTCCAGCACAAGTGCTGCACATGCATAGCACCCATACATGCAGCAATTAAATAATCATCCAGAAACTTTCCTTGACTAAAAGGTGGAAACCATCCTTGCCAAGGTGGAAACATGCTGCAAATGTAGCTTCATCAACATATTTTCTTTCCTTTTGGGGCTACTGGGGACAAGATCTCTGGCTACTTCCTCAGAGTACCTTATGTTTGAGAGCCACGGTTCACTATGGACTTGATCCAGTTCTCATGGAAATCAGTGGAAGTCTCCTTAAAATGAATAATACATGAGTATGTGTTATTCATTTATTTAGATTTTTTCAGTTCTGTACATGCCATACTCCAGATCCACAGTACAAATTAAAATACAAACATTTATCAAATATCCATTACAGGACTCTTAAAAATACTTCCCAACCGCCAAATGGCCTCCATCCAATCTCCCATTCATGGCCACTCCCTATTCTCACCCCAATCCAGTAAAAGCTTGGACAGGGAAGCAGGGGATGCACAGAGGAGAGAATAACTCTTGCAGCATTCTATGAAGGTAACCAAAATCCAGGTTTTTACAAACCAAGTGGAAGCGGAATTAACTCCAGAACCCAAGATCTCTCAGGATCCTCCTCCTGCCAATGGCCCCTCCCTAGCAAACCAGGCGCTGGTAGCTCAAGCATCTCAGACTATAGTAACTGCCACAGTATTTCACTGATTGCCTCTCAGTCAAAACTTATACCTCAAATAAACAGTGCATTGCAATAATCTAACCTCAACATGACAAAGGCATAATCTACTTTTATGGGGTCTGCATCTGCGGGTACAGGGCACACAATCTTGTCAGCAAGTAAAGATGGTAAAAAGAGTATGCTTGGCAACCTTTGCTGTCTGTGCCTAGAAGAGCAACTGAAGATCTAATTGGTCCCTAGTGTAACTTACAGCATCACTTAAACTGTTCTACATTATTTTGGCTAGTCCTTTTAAAAGCTGATGTGCTGGCCAGTGATCACCCCCTCAAGTTTAGAAGGAGCACCCCCTATACCTAGGGAGGAGAAGGGGGTGCAGAGTTGAGAATGGTTGGCATGGAACTTCACAGCACCTGGAAATTCCCCTCTATAGCATAAAGCTGCCCTACTGGGACAACTCATGATTCCCTTTGCACTGCCTGAGTTTCTCTGGCACCAAGTCCTATTACTGTGGGGGTGGAGGGGATGGAGGGCGAGCAGGGTTGAGAGTGGGGTGGGATGGAACTGGCTATGCTGGCTTTACAACACTCAGATATTCCTCCCTTCAGCAGGAGGAGGCCTGGCTGCTTGTTAGGACAACTCTTCAACTCCTTTGTGGTGCCAGAGTTTCTCTGGCACCTTCCCTTCTCCTTCAGGATGGCACTGAAAATTAGCTCAGAACCAAGGCCCCAGCACTTCCTCGCTGTGTAATTTTGTCCATCTTCAGCAATGAAGTGTAAAAGAAAGTTGCTGCCAGGGTAATAAGGAAAGAAATGGCTTTTATAGCTCTG
Source organism: Trachemys scripta elegans (assembly GCF_013100865.1). NCBI lineage: Eukaryota > Metazoa > Chordata > Testudines > Emydidae > Trachemys > Trachemys scripta. The sequence goes on from NC_048299.1 coordinate 137,093,775, forward strand.
GTTCTTCCCGGCAGAATGCGGCAGGAGCATAGTCACAAATTTACCTCTGTGAATGTGGGAAGAGAAGTGAAAAAAGACTAAAAAATTAAGCTTTAGCTACAGTGAAATTTTATGTGGGAGAAAGTACTTCACTGAGTGTTTTCTGCAGGTAAAAGTAAATAAGAAGTTGGTGAAATTTCCTGATGATGCTAATCTATTTAGTTAGTGAAACCTATTATTATTATTACTTTTATCACTGTAGTGCCTAGAAACCTGAGGACCCCATTGTGCTAAGTGCTGCACAAACACAGAACAAACCTCTAGTGGATTCTGAGAAAGTGAAAAAAACATCTAACTAAACTAGCTGATTTTATAACATGATTGTAAAAAGAAATTGAAAATATATAAAATCAAGGTAATCCAGACTAAAAAATATAATATAATCTTCCCATGTACATGCATAGAGATGGAAATAAATACTTTAGATCCACTCATTGGCATAAAATATCTGGCTTTCATGTATGGGTCAGCAAAGATGTCTGGACAATTCTCAACAGTGGTTAAAATAGCAAACAATACATTTTGGGGCATTACAAACTAGAATATGATACAGAAGTACATTTGTATCTTGAGTGCTGTGATCAGTTTTGATCACCTGAGCCACAAAAACATGGCAGAGGTTGAAAAAAATCACAACAATAATGGCTTTTAGGAGAAGTGATGATTGTTAGCACTAGCTAAATTGTTAAAAGAATGCATCACGCACAACTCAGGAGCTCAGAGTTTACCAGCAGTAAAACAACAGTCAACTGCCACCTGCTGGCCACTAATTGAAACAGGAAGTTCCATATAGTTCTAATTTAAAGATCCAAACATGCAAATTAGATTATTATTATTATTACTCGCATTAGGGATGGATTCACACATGATGAGAGTTTACAAAGTGTGGTATTATTTTTCCTAGAAGGCAAGGAGTCAGAGGAAATTTAAATGAGGTACTCAAAATTGTCAAAAGCATAGGGTGCAATTCACCCCTTCACAGGTCAGTGCACAACCTAATCACCACTTAGATGCTCAAAGTAGGGCTTATTTGGCATTCGAGAGGTGGTTAGGAGTGAATTTCACTTATATTGAATAATGCCTCAGATGCTCCTCTTTACATGAATAAGGGGAGATTCCATGAAATTAAAAGACAATCAGTTTAAGCATACAGAATACTTCATCATGAAGCATATAATCAACTGGTAGAATTCACTGCAGCAGGAGACTATTGAGACAAATCATGTATCCTTGTACATATTTTTGAAAGGATTAGATGTTTCTCCATGCTGTTAAAATTTGCAACTGTACAATCCAAAAAATGGTAGATATAAGGGAAATGGAATTTCATGCTTCAAGGCATAAACTGATCAGCTGAGAAGTTTAGGGAAGAATTTTTCTCTCACACACTGTATTGTACTTGTTGACGGCACAGAGTGCCCGAGGAAAGCAACAGCGGGGTTTGTTGCCCAGCGTGCTTCGCGCCAATGAACACACCAGGTGGAGAAGCAATCAAAGTTTATTTGAGATCTCAAAGCGGTGCAAGGAGACTGGCACGTCTCAGATCAAGCACACCATCATAAGCAGCTTTTCTCTTTTTATACATTTTGCAGCTAAGCTTTTCCCTTCTTTCCCCCCTTCCCCCTATAATAGTTTACATTAAGCAAGTAGCAAGCAATTGCATTTAAGCAGTTAAATCACCTTGGTGGCTATAAGTCCAGCTTGTTAGTAACTTCTCTTTGAATTATTATCTTGTCCCTTTCCTTTGATTTGTTATTTTGCCTTTCAGCCAGAAGTATGCAGGCCTCATTATTACCGCTTGGCACTGGTATGAGCGGTGCTGCACCTAATAACTGGCTGTTACACATTCCAATTTCTGCATCTGGCTTTTGAGGTCGATTAGAGTTTAAACATGGAAGGACTTTGGTTCATTCAGGCCTAGTGCAGGAAGGCTTCATCGACACTCGTGGTCTTCCACCCTCCCGAGTTACCTAGGGTTATGCCTAATGATACCAACACTGGGGAACAGGGAGCTGGCAGACGAAACAAGAGAACAAAAAAATATAAAATTTAAAAAGCAAAAAGAAATACAGAGTAAAGAAAAAAGAAAGAAAGAAAAACACAAAGGCAGAAAACCTAGGAAAGAAAATAGAGAGGCAACAATCAGCAGGTGGGCTTTACCAGAAAAGATTTGAACTAAAGCATCAAGGATAAGCCACCAATCCAGACAGTCAGCTCAAATATGGCAACTTCACTTAACTCAGAAATAGACTGTGGTCTAGAACAGACGTTTCCAGTCATTTTTAGTGGAGCCTCATTTAAAATAGATTGGCAGATGGACCATCTTTGTATGTGCAGTGATGGCTCCATGAGCCTAGGTCATATATGTTCTTTCACTTTAGCTGGTGCCATGGGAAGAAACTGGGGCCTGTGGCTTACTGATTTAGCCTTCAGTCCTACTCACAGGACCTGCTTCTGTGTCCAGCAATATAACGTACTTTCAAAGAGAGCAAACTATGGGATGTTGTTGTTTGTCACAGGTAGCTATTTATCTGTTACTGCTTACTTACATAGCATGTGCAATGCATATTTCTGTGCAAGGCATCAGCTAAATGGTATCATTATGAACATACATCCTTTGTTTGCACAGTTACCTGATTCAGATGTGTAAATGAATACTCTGAGGGTATGAAAGTGGGGGTGCTTTTGCTTTTGCTCTTGCATTTGATGTGCATGTGAGACTCCACTAGACAAACTAGTCCTTCATGAAATTACACGAGTGAATAGTGCATAACTATGTATTCAGAACCACTCTCCCCTATAGCTGCAACATGTGGACTATTTTAAAATGCCATATAAAATGTTTGGACCAATTCCACCTACAATGTCTATGGCAGATAGCTCGAATTAAGTGGCAAGATTGGTTCCAAACACCAATGTCTTTGACTGCTGCAACATCTCAGACACTGAAACTTTTCTAGTGAGAGTGCAGCTGAGATGGTGTGGTCATGTGGTCGGTATGCCTGACCGAAGGCCGTCCTTTACAGAGAACTGCAAACTGGAACTTGTTTTAGAAGCACACAGAGAAAACATTACAATGACACTCTCAAGGCCAATATTGCAATGTTGACCTCAACATCTGGGAGCTCAACCCATGACATGATCCGACAGCAGCAGCTCTGCCTCCTCAGATGGAAAGATTTCAAGAGTCTGCAGATTGCTGCAATCCAGGAGAGACATGAGAGGCAGAAAGCAGAGCAGATTCATCTACATTGTCTTCCCCTGTGGCACTTGTGGACAGGACTGCAGGTCTGAAATTGATCTTTGGTCTCATCTCAGGACCCACAATAAGTGACTGTCACTCATCCATTGAACTCAATAGAAGACTCCATCATGTGTTTAGAAACAGGCAGAATTTCTTCTTTTTTCCTGTTAAAACTACACAGATTAGCTTTTTTTCACTGAACATAAGCGAACAGCAGGCACCACAGCACAACCAGACTAGTAAAATGTAATCGATTTATATAAAAAAATTAAGTCTAAATTAAATTTTGTACTCAGCATTTAGACTCCACAATTAAGCTGCTATGACTTCAGAGATTTGTTATCATCATCATCCATTTGGCCCACTTGATGTGTTTTGATGTTAAGCAAAGTATGCAAAATGTATTTTATACAAGCCAAAACCAAGATAAATGCACTGCTTTCAGGTGCAGTATTGATCCACTCAGTACTCAGAAATAGAATATGCATAAATATTACATATTGAAAACATTGTACTCTGTCATTCTACAAGAGAAGCATTTAATTTACTGTAATAAATTACTTATTTGACAGAGTGCAGACACAGTAATGTTTACTGTATGTTAAGGTCTATGTTGTCTCCTTGTTCTTTGTGATATTTTGACCCTCAGAGATAATTCATGATTTACTCTTTATCTTGTTGCAATGATAAGTGCAGTAAATTATATCTGGAGTTATTTTAGCCAATCAGGAATCCTGATTAGTTGTAGTCTAATTAAGGAATAATGAATGGGGAAGTGACAAATTTCCCCTTCCTCATTTATTCTTGTAATTAAATTGCATACCATGCATCAATCAAATCTATGTTATTAGGAATTGCAAACTTTTTCAGGAGGTTCACATGTTGCTTCATTGGCAGGGAAGTTCATCAGGTTTTATGGCCACCTGTCAGATCATCAGAAAGCACAGACTTTAAGCTAACTAGCTAATCATGACCTCAAGGAAGGACAGAAAACAATTAACCAGAGCTGCTAAAAGGACTTCATTGTCTTACTTCTTCCCAATCCATCTGCCATCATGGAATTGTGCAATGCTCTAACAGGGTATGGAAGAGAGTCAGGGCACTGATGTTCAGGTAATTATTTAGTATGCTAGCCAAAGACTGAGGTACAATAGTTATCCCTGGATGTTTAAGTCATGCATCAATTTAGCACAGCTTAGGCTGCCTATTGTCCTCACACAATGTTGCCCTAAGATTTGGCATGGACTGAACAGTAATGGAATAGACTGCAATGTTGACTAAACTAAAAGCAAATCCTCCATAGAACAAAGCCAGACAGCACCCCACATCCCATCACATCTATCAGTAACAGATATAATGTATCGAGGAAGCAGCATGGTTTAAAGAAATAAGTACAGAGTTTGGACTCAGGAATTCCACAGTACTAAAACTTTGAGCTGGTCAGTAAAGAAAAATTTTCCAGTGCAAAATTTTAAATTTTCTGAGGAAAAAAATAAAATGGAGATATTTTAGCCAAAATCCAAAATTCACAACTGCAACTCCAGTGCATCCTAAGAGTTGTAGTTTAGGTGCCTCATGGTCCCTTTCTCTTGTACAGACTGGGTGCCCTGGTCAGAGTATGTTTCCATGATGCACCATAATGAGGTGAGGCAGTGCATCATAGGAGTTCCATGACCACAGTGCATCATGGGAAATGAATTTCATCTGGGAAGACTGGCCCACAGAAGAGAAAGGGGACATGAGACAACTGAACTACAATTTCCACTGTGCATCATGGTGACATTTCCAATTTGAAATACTTTGTTTCAGGCATTTGGGATTTTGATTTTCAAAATGCTGAAATTTTCCATGGAAATAGGACACTTTTCACAAAACATTTTGTTTAGTGAAAATCCTAGTTTTCCAGCTAAAAATAGTTTTTCACAAATTGTGATTAGCCCTATTACAACTTCTGCTAATGCTGACAGTGCTGTCTGACTCTGGGTAACTCACTTTGCCACCTGAAAAATGGGGAGAATAACACATGATTACCTAATAACCCTACAGCGGTGTCATTAATTAACATTTTAACAGTGCTTTCAATATGCACATTGGCATGCAAGTACTAAATATTGTTATCTTCATGGCCGTCTGTTATCAAAATTCCCCTCCAAACCAGGATCCAGTCTCTTGCATATGGATCAGGTTGTTTTAGCTGCCCTTTTTAATGTGGAATACCTGCTATCTTCCTATTTTTATGGTTTGATGCTTTCATCCCCTTTTGTTATTTCATATCCCACCATGCCAACTCTGATTGCTGCAACTGGGTGACTTAACCAGAACTGCGGGATACAAAATAACAGTAATAAAAGATCAGAATGCAGAAACTGGCAGGTGAAATATTTATGCATAGAACATCAGCAACAGCTGTGTTATGCCAGTGTCAACAGCCAATTGATCCATGCTAAGTGTATCTATTTATGGCACTTGTGCCTTTTTTTCATTAACTGAGTATAAAATGAAGTTGCACTGAAATTTTGGAGTGGAAGTAGCCACCCACAAATTAAGAGTGGAACTGAAGTTTATAATATAACTCAATTTTGCCCCACTCCTGTATTTCAAACTACACCAGAAAAAAGTCACACTGGCCTCAAAATTGGTAAATTAGATCTCAGGCAGAGGCATACCTTTTCTACTAAAGTTGAAGTGAAATGGACAAGAATTAATAATTATTCCTGAATTATTATATACTTCAAATAGAGGTGTTCACCAAAGTTCAAAAAGCCTATCTCTTTTTCCTTGTATTTAGCTGTGACCCTCTGAATATCTTTCCTAGGCCTGAAGAATAGCTCTGTTTGCCTTGAAAGCTTGTCTTTCACCAGCAGAAGTTGGTCCAATAAAAAATATTTCACCCAACTTGTCTCTCTAATATTTCTTTTCTGCACAGAATTTTCAAAATGTAAACCAATCACTAGGAAAGCTTGTGAGTAGAAAAATAATTATTTCCACCAAATGTTCTTCTGTTACATTTGAGCCAATGATCATCCTATGATGCATAAGAATTTGTGGGCAACAAACATTCTAACGGTCAGTGGGGATATTCCATTCCTGCTGACGTCAGGGAGATCCACAGGAAGGGTGAGTGGAAATCTCATACCAGATTGCTTCCCTCCCAGCACCTTGTCTCTCCAGTACACTACCCTCCAAAGTCTTTGTGTGCATCACAAAAAAGACACTGAGGCCTGGTCTACACTAGTCTGTTATTTCAGAATTAGCCAAGTTAATTAAAAAAGAAAAATGATTCCGTCCACACGACCAAACCGTTTTTTCAATTTAAAGGACTCTTTAATCCGATTTCTGTACTCCACCTCGGCAAGTGGAGTAGTGCTTAAATCGAGATCTCGATCCCGGGTTAAACGTATTGTGGATGCAATTCAACGTTATTAACCTCCGGGAGCTATCCCAGAATGCTCCCTTGTGAACACTCTGGACAACACTCTCAAGTCCGATGCACTAGCCAGACGGGCAGAAAAGCCCCGGAAACTTTTCAATTTCATTTCCTGTTTGGTCACCATCAGCACAGGCGACCATCAGCACAGTCCACCATCACAGGAGATCACGCAGTCCCGGATTCGCAGACGAGCTCCAGCATGGTCCGAATGGGAGGTACTGGATCTCATTGCATGTTGGGGAGACGAGTCTGTTATGGCAGAACTAATTCCAAAAAAAGTAACGCAAATACGTACGCTAAAGTCTCCAGGGCCATGATGGAAAGAGACTACTCCAGGGACACAGAGCGGTGCCATACAAAAATCAAAGAGCTTAGGCAGGCGTAGCAAGAAACTAGGGGGGCGAACGGGCACTCTGGGTCACAGCCCCATACATTCCACTTCTATCATGAGCTGCATGCAATTATGGGGGGTGACGCCACCACTACCCCACCACTGTATATGGACACCTGCAAGGGGGGAGTTGCACAGAGCGAGGAGGAAGAGTCACTGGAGGATGAAGAGGAGAAGGAGGAGGAGGAGGAGGAGGAGGAGAGTGCACAGGCGGCAAGTGGGGAATCTGTTTCCCCCACTAGCCAGGAACTATTTTTAATGCTGGAGCCAACCGCCCCACCCTCACCCCCCCATACTCCCAAGGTGGGCTCCTGGACCATGACCCTGGAGAAGTTACTTCTGGTGAGTGAGAGCTTGATCGGAGCCACGCGGTGAGGGGGGGGGGGGAAACCCAGCCACACTGGGCTGTTCGCATTTAGCTTAAGGGGCTCATCCCTGCTCAAAGCCACGCGGTGTGTGTGTGTGTGTGTGTGTGTGTGTGTGTGTGTGTGTGTGAAGCGATTATCCCAGAGAGCCCGCAAGCTTTGCTTTTATATGGCAAACCCACCAGTCATTGCTTGCTATGGGAAAGGGGGCCCAGCAGTTTGAAAGCGTTGAAATGAATCCCGGGTGCCCCTAGGCTGCCTACAAGCTGAACTCTGTTGTCCGGCCATGTGTCATGGCTTACTCACGCCAAAGTGTCCCCTTTAATCTCTGAAATATATCTTTTAAAATACTACCCTCCCATTTTCTCCTCCCACAGCTGCAAATGTTTCAGCGTGGCCCCGATCTACTCCGTCCCAGAGGCTGGTCCAAATTAGAAGGTGGAAAAAATGAACTCGGGATGACATGTTCACCGAGCTCATGCAGTCATCCCGCAATGATAGGGCCCAGCTGAATGGGTGGAGGCAAACAATTGCGGAGTCCTGTAAAGCATTACAGGAACACGAAGAGAGGAGGGATCCGTGCGGAGAGAGCAGACAGGACGCTATGGTCAAGCTCATGGAGGAGCAAACTGACATGCTCCGCTGTATGGTGGATCTAATGCGGAAAGGCAGCAAGACAACAGACTGCCGCTGCAGCCCCTGTATAACTGCCCTCCCTCCTCCCCAAGTTCCATAGCCTCCTCACCCAGAAGCCCAAGAACACGAGGGAGGAGGCTACGGGGACCCACACACTCAACTCCAGAGGATCCCTCAAGCAGCAGAAAGCTGGCATATGTGAACTTTTGATTTGGTTTCTGGACTTGTCCTTCCCTCCTCCTCCACCACCCTAACCCAATATTCCCCCTCCCCGGTCTACCTTCGGATTTCTCTCAATGTGTTGTACAACAAATAATAAAGAACAGTTATTAAACAATTTTGACTTTATTTCCTTTCATATATATAGGGGGCAGGTAACTTCAAGAGAAATAAATACAACTGTCACATCGCAGTGCATGGAAAATACACACACACACACCCCCAGCAATAGTTAACATAGAATACAGTTATTACTGTCTGGAATATTTCAGAGCTCATAATGGTGAATGGAGCGCGGCAATCCCCGTGGCCCCGCTACCCCCAGCCAGAGCGCCGGGTGGAGCATGGCAATCGCCGTAGCCCCGCAGCCCAGAGCAACCGCGTGACCCAGGTCTGCCCTCGCTCCGGCCAGGGGAGCAGGGCCGGGGAACTTGCAGTGCTCGGGCTGGCACTCCTGCAGGGGTTGCAGGACCGCAGAGTCCTCTTAGGCATGGGGCCCGATTTGGGGAAATCGGCCAAAAGCTGGCCCTGGAACTAGACACTTCTGTTAGGATCATCAGTGAAGTGACTCATATTATGGCTGATTGCACTGCTCTACAGCCAAAATGCTTCTAAAATAAATATAGTCAAACTTTACTAATTCTGGGTCACTGAGAACGAAAATGATGCTTAAAATTGTTGACTGGCTCTAGTTTTCAAGATATGCTATTGGGTCAGTATATACGACCCTTGACTTGGAAATGGCGGAGGATAAGTGAGTTATGAAGGGAAGGGATCTCAATTTAAACCAGAAATGACTAAAATACATCTTTGACTGGATCTATGAATAAATCTATGACTGGGTTTGGACAGTACTTGCTTTTTAGGCAAAACAATGAATGATGCAATCTGAAGCTGGTATTGGGTCATACATGATATCAATTGCATCATGTTAATCCTAGAAGTCATGGATGATGCAATTATAACGAAGCTTACATCACTCTGGCTGAACAAATTGCCCTATATCAGTTCTAGAAATCATACAGTGTCGTGCTCTCTTATTTGTCAGTGTTTGATTTTGCAAAGGGACACATTTCTGTTTAGCCAAAGTGAGCAGAGATGCCTCGTACTTGTGTGAACAGTGCAGATAACTTCTGCTATGTTTGTGGTGAAGGGACTTTTGCATCACAAAAGCGCAGTATAACCACTATGGTTAAGAAAGCCTATCACCTTTATTTTGGCTGCAAAATTGGATATCAGGACAAGAGGTGGGCCCCACACATATGCTGCAACACTTGTGCAACAAATCTTAGCCAGTGGTTGAACAGGAAAAGGAAATCTAGGCCTTTTGCAGTGCCAATGATTTGGAGAGAGCCAACAAATCATACCAGCAATTGTTACTTCTGCATGGTGCCTCCAGTTGGGAAAGGTGTGTCAAAGAAGAAAAAGTTGATTGTGCATTATCCAAACATTCCATCAGCTATACTCCCCATACCCCACGGAGAAGGACTGTCGGTTCCTGATGCACCAGAATCATTCTCATTTGAGTCAGACGAGGAAGAGGATGAAACTTCTGGTCCTGAACCATCAATGTCACAGGACCCACATTTTCTCCCATCCTCCTCCTCTGAACCACACCTCATAACACAAGGTGAACTGAATGACCTTGTCAGGGATTTGGAACTACCCAAGAGTAAGGCAGAGATCTTGGGCTCCAGACTACAGCAGTGGAATCTCCTGGCAGGTGATGTTAGGGTTTCCATGTTCCGTGACCGTCAAAAGGATCTTGTCCCATTCTTCATGGAAGGTGATCTTGTAGCCTGCAACAACATCGATGGTGTGATGGCAGCCCTCAACATCGTTCATGATCCAGATGAGTGGAAACTGTTCATTGATTCATCAAAGATGAGTCTTAAAGCTGTTTTACTGCATAATGGCAATGTTTTGCCATCAATTCCAGTTGGTCATGCAGTCCATATGAAGGAAACCTATGACAACATGAAACAACTTTTGAGGTGCATAAACTATGAACAACATCTGTGGCAGCTTTATGGCGATTTGAAGGTTGTTGCTCTCTTGCTTGGTCTGCAGACTGGATACACAAAGTACTGCTGTTTTCTCTGCGAATGGGATAGTTGTGCAAGAGATTCCCACAATGTCAAGAAAGATTGGCCACTCTCACTGTCATTGGAGCCTAGGAGGAAAAGTGTTCAGCATCCACCACTTGTTGAATCAAGGAAGATTTTGTTACCACCCTTACACATCAAGCTGGGTCTGATTAAGAACTTTGTCAAGGCCATTGACAAAACACAAGCAGCTTTCAAGTACCTCCATGGAAAATTTCCAAGGTTAAGTGAAGCTAAGATAAAGGAAGGTGTCTTTGTTGGTCCTCAGATTCGTGAACTTCTTCGAGATGATGCATTTGACCATGCACTGCGTGGCAAGGAAAAGACGGCATGGAAAGCCTTCCAGTTAGTGGCAATACATTTTCTCAGAAACAACAAGGCAGACAACTACAGGTTGTTGGTGGAAAACCTCCTCAAGGCATACAAAAGCCTTGGTTGCAACATGTCACTAAAGAGACATTTTTTGCACTCTCATCTAGATTTTTTCCACCGAACTGCGGAGCAGTGAGTGACAAGCACAGCGAGCAATTTCACCAGGACATTGCAACAATGGAGAAACACTATCAGGGCAAATGGAGCCCATCAATGCTTGCAGACTATTGCTGGACAGTGACAAGAGATGCTCCATTTAATGAATACAAGAGACAAGCCAAGAAGCGCCGAGTAGACACTGAATAGGACTAAACTATGTACATAATAGTTTTTTGCCTTTTGTTTCATAATACATTTTATTTATATAACCCTTTTGCTGATTTTTAAAGTGTTATATAAACAGGGCTGGTGAAATATTATCATGTAAAGCAACCAGAAACACATGAAAAGACCTAGGTTTACAATTTATGATTAAAACTCTACTATCTACACAATATACATAGACATAAAATGTAAAAACTTAAATATCTTAGAAACAGTAGCCAATCAGTTGTTTTAATTGTCATATTTGAATTCAGCACACCAAAATACATAATAAATAGCACATTTTATCTCTGAAGCAGACGACTTCTCAAAAATTGTAGACCAGTGTTATTGGTTGTGCTAAGATCTAACCGAGTCAGTAAACTGCGCCAGCGTGCTTTCAAACTTCCAAAAGCACATTCTACCACCATTCTGCACTTGCTCAGCCTATAGTTGAACTGCTCCTTACTACTGTCCAGGGTGCCTGTGTACGGCTTCATGAGCCATGGCATTAAGGGATAGGATGGGTCCCCGAGGATAACTATATGAATTTCAATATCCCCAACAGTAATTTTCTTGTCTGGGAAATAAGTCCCTTCCTGCAGCTGTTCAAACAGACCAGAGTTCCTGAAGATGCGAGCACCATGCACCTTTCCCAGCCATCCCATGTTGGTGTCGGTGAAATGTCCCTTGTGATCCACCAGTGCTTGCAGCACCATGGAAAAGTACCCCTTGCGGTTTATGTACTGGCCGCCCCGGTGTGCCAGGGACAAGATAGGCATATGCGTTCTGTCTATCGCACAGCCGCAGATAGGGAACCCCAGCACATTAAAGCCATCCACAATGGTCTGCACATTTCCCAAAGTCACTACCCTTGATAGCAGCTGGTCAATGATTGCATTGGCTACTTGCAGCTCAGCAGCCCCTACAGTAGATTTGCCCACTCCAAACTGATTCCCGACTGAGCGGTAGCTGTCGGGCATTGCAAGCTTCCACAGGGCTATGGCCACTCGCTTCTCAACTGTGAGGCTGCTCTCATTTTGGTATCTTTGCGCTTCAGGGCAGGGGACAGCAAGTCACAAAGTTCCATGAAAATGGCCCAACGCATACGAAAGTTTCGCAGCCACTGGGAATCATCCCTGTAACACTATGTGGTTCCACCAGTCTGTGTTTGTTTCCCGGGCCCAGAATTGGCATTCCATGGCATGAACCTGACCCAACACCACCATGATCTCCCAATCGCCACATGCTGTGCTTCTAGGAACATCTGTGTCCATGTCCTCATCAGGATAGTAATTGCACTGTCGTCGCTTCCTCGCCCGGTTTTGCAGGTACTGCACATACTGCTGGATAATGCGTGAGGTATTTACAATGGTCAAAACTGCAGCGGAGATCTGAGCGGGCTCCACGATTGCCGCGCTATGGCACCTGCACGGGTAATCCTGGAAAAAGGGCGCGAAATGTGGGAGGCCTGGTGGTTCAAGATGGCTGATAAAAGGCGGTAAATGGTTATCTTCTGTAGTTTTCACAGAGTCGAGAAGCTCGCTAGAGCTGCAAGAGCAGGAGAGCAGAGTTTGTGGTGGAAGTGTGAGCAGAGTTTGCGGCGGAAGCTGAGCGGTTCAGTTCACAATGGCTGAAAAATGACGGGGAATTGTTGCCTTCTGTACCTTGCATGCGAGCCCAGGACAGACAACATGGAAAAATTAGGTAGCGATGCAAGAGCAGGAGAGCAGAGTTTGCAGCGGAGGCTGTGCTGCTCGGTTCACGGTAGCCAAAAAAAGGCGGGAAATGGTTAGATAAAAGAGTAGATAGAAAGACGAGAGGACATGCGAGGTGGATTCATAGTGTCAGGAGAAAGGCGGTGCACCGTACTGCACCGTCTGCCGGCAGTATGGCGTCTGCCGTAGCTTTCACAGAGAGAGGAGCGAGTGATGGCACACACCCAGAAACATCCGCGAGAATGTTTTTGCCCCATCATGCACTAGGAGCTTAACCCACAATTCCAATGGGTGGCAGGGACTGTGGGAACTGCGGGATAGCTTCCCACAGTGCACCGCTCCGACATTTGATGCTAGTTTCGGTACTGTTGACGCACTCTGCCGAATTCACGCGCTTTAGTGGGGACATACAACACCAAATGTATAAAATCGCTTCTGAAAATTCGAATAGAATAAGTTCAAATTAATTTTGTCCTGTAGACATACCCTGACTCTCATTCAAATAACAAACACAACCTTAATTCTAACCCAGCAAAGACAACATCAGGGTAGCAATATCTAAAGTGTATAATCGCACACAATAGACACATTAAAATGCCATAAATCATTCTGTAGATCTTAGATCTTTCTATAGACTCACTCCCCTTGCAGGGTCTCATAGCCCGGGCTCCAGCCCAAGCCTGAATATCTACACTGCAATTTTTAGACTCAAATCCCATGAGCACAGGTCAGCTGACCAGGCCCAGCTGCAGCCGTGCTGTGGGTCTTTTATTGCAATGTAAACATACACTTACATTATGTCTACACAGCACACTAAGCCTGGGTTCTGACTCAAGTTTGAGGCCAAGCCCCCCTTCCATCCTCACACCAATCAGTCCGGCTTGGGTTGGCAAGCACTCAGGACTCAAGTCCTAAAAACCTGGTAGGGGAGTGAGTCAGAGCCTGAGTCCCACTGTGACTCAGGTCCAAGGTCTGTCATTTTATAGTGTGGATGCAGCTAAAGCTGCAGACATGAGTTAGAAGATCTGTGTAGCACTGTATGAATGCGTTAGCACAGCTGTGAGACCCGGTCCAGCAATTGTAAGTGAGGTTTACAATGCAGTGTGGACGCTCAAGAGTGGGCTTGGAAAAACCAGGTCCACAAACCCAAGTGCCACAGATCTGGAAATACAATTCAGCGTAGACATAGTTTTAGTCTCTTGGTCCCTCAGTTCCCCATACGTAAAATTATATTAATGGTTCTTCCCTACCTCACAGAGATTCCATTATCTACTATGCAATTTCACTTTCTGTTCTTCAACATTAATAAAAACTTCCAAAACACAGAGTTACGAAACATACTTAAATAGCAATAAGTACACTGCTATAAAACTACTGGGCAGAGTTAAGGCTGTGGTTATTCACTGAGAAAATCAGCGCTTTGCTTGCAAAATGGCTCCTGGAGCCCTCAAGCAATAATTAGATAGCCTTGGAAATGTTGTAAAATGCTAGTAATCATAATGTGAACTGAATCTGAAAAGTTTCCAAATTATCTCAATTACGTTTGAAATCCTGAGTGTTCTTGGAGACAGTAATTAACAGGAGATAGATATTGGGAGTGGGGATTTTGGCCTGCACAAAGTGGTGTGTAGAACCTCTGTTCGAATATCGTATAAAACTTTAATTAATCCATATAGGATAGAGCTTAAGTATCAACAGTACTTGAGAGAATAAACTAGCATGGGCTGTAGACTTCAAAATGAGTGAATACTTATTGATCTGCAAAAATGATTACCCTGCTTATGTACGGGGGAGAAAAATCCCTTTCTATTAAAGTTCAGAGATAAACATTGCGAAGGACTTTCCGGAACTGAATGAGCTGCAACTATTAGCAAATTAGAATATGCAAAATTCCATAATTTTGATGTGGTACACATTTCAAAAAAAACATTTTCTCTTATTTCACTGTAAATATGTACCATTAAGCAGCTGGGGAATCTAATTTAGTTTGAAAATCTGCTTAAAATGTTGATATTTTAATATTTCTAGGGAGGGTCCTTGCATAATACATTTAGATTAGAATAAAAACATAACATAATGAAAGATGAATGCATTACAAAGGAATAAAATGACTTCATCCATTTGTTGTGCATCCCCAATTTTTCCTCTTATTCCCCATACATCAGGGGAACATGATTTTGATCACATGGAATTATGTTTCCAGTTTTTGATTTAGATAGCTGGAAAAAGCAGGCACATTTCCAAGGTTTATGCAACTGGTATGTGTGGGGACGGTGTGACGGGGTGTGTGTGGGGGGAGGGGATATTACCAGGTTTAAATTAATTTAGAAAAATTGGCTACTGTTCCTGCCACTAATGAATACTTGTTGTCTCTCTGCAGTTACATTTATCATTGTCTAGCAAGAAGGAAAGCTGAACAACATTAACAGGGGTTTTCCATTTGGATTTTACAAAATCAGTTGCTTTTCTCAGGAAAACATCCTTGTACCATGTAATACTTCTCTCCCTGGCTCTCTCTCTGTCCCCCAAGTGACAAAAACTGATGGAGCATCTTTAAAAACAACAACAAAACTAATTCACTTGGAGATTGAGCATCATATCTAACAACAATCACTCCTTTATCAAGGTTACCTATGGAGCTGGTAACAAATCTGTTTGGTGTTCTGATCCATCACCCCTTGATCATAAAATTTAAGGTAAGAAAACATAATGAACCTATTTCTCTGGCTATTCATATTTTAGCTGCAGTCTGTATTAACCAGACGTGTTTTATGTTTAGCCAGCGTTTAGTGCCAATGAGGTTATGGCACTTTTATTGGAAGCATTTAACAAGATTCAATCCTGGAGCAGCCGGATGGTCACTTTGTGTGAATGCAGTGGTTGGCAAGAATAGCCAGATGATCCACAAACAAGAGAGAAGGAGAGGTAAACCTTAAGAACATTCACACACTTCTACAAATTTTCACTTGTCCATTCCTGTCACCAAGAGTGCTTCAGATTACTGTTCCTCTGTGAGGAGTCCTGCGGAGTAAAAGACAATGTGAGAGCACCGAAAAAAGAAATTCTCATGTTGGCACTGCAGTGCATTCACAGTGAGAAAACTTTCCTCACAATACTTGTGTCAGTTCAAGACTGTTCTATATAGGGTGACCAGACAGGAAGTGCAAAAAAATCAGGACAGGGGATGGGTAGTATTAGGCGCCTATATAAGACACAACCGCAAATATCAGGACTGGCCCTATAAAATTGGGACATCTGGTCACCCTAGTTCTACATGACATCCATAATCAATAAAAAGCCTTTGGAAAGTATGAATGTGCTCTCTCTCCTCATCAAAAACTGCTGCACACGCACAAAGGAAATATATAAGGCTTTTTATTGATTATGGATGTCATGTAGAACTACAGCTTTCATTGTAAATTATCTGCCACAGAAGATCGGAATCAGCTAACCTTCCCCACCAGAAGTAGAAAACAGGGAGCAAAAGACAGAGTGAGGCAAAGATCTGATTTCTGCTAATGTCCAGTCCATCTGTTCAGCCAGATGGCCCAATGGAACCACAAGAGGCAGGTGTCACAGTCAGAGAGAAACCTGACCCTTGCCTGGTTTCTTATACTCTGGCCAAAAATAATAATTCACCAGCAGCTAGCAGAACCCTCAAGGCTTTATGGACTAGCATAGTGAGCTTTCCTGTAATCACTGGGATATCTCCAGGAACAAAGGATGGCATGATTCATTATTTGGATGTGATAACATGGCCCACACAAACACTAGGGGATAATGGGCAAGTCTGCACTCTGCAAATAAAATCGCACCATGATCCATCATTAACCTAAGTGATCTATTGTTTTATTGAAGTAGTCCTCTAAATGAACAGGTCAAAATCTAGTTTAAAAGCTCAAAGATTTGTTAATGCTCCAAGGATTTATATTCTTTTAGAACATACAGTCTGAGTGTAAGTTAAATTGTAAGCACTAAGAGTGGGGGAAAGGAGGAGGAGAGATGGGAAACACATAATTTATTTAACTTCAGAGCTATTTTTCAAACATGTTGATGTTATTTATGGATATATATAAGTATATGGACAGACATTTTTTGTATAATAGTAAATTAGGATTTGTATAGAAAAAAAAGGAGAAAGAAATTCACCTTTTGGAAAAAAAGTTTCCACTCCTTGCAGGATTTCACAGTGCAAGGAGTTCAGACATGGTGTGGAAATTAAAGCACTGCCAGTTAATATGAAGCAGCAATTCATGCAGAATTAGCATTGCCCTTCCGAACAGATCTACTGAATTGAACCTAGGAGGAGTTTAAGATTAAGCCATTTAATTGCTACTTTAGGAACTCTGGATTTTGCATAGACATGAGTCCAGGTGTTAAATCTGATTCTTCTCTGTTCAGTTCAGATAACGGGACTGAGCCTCAGACCCAATTAAGACAAACCTTTCAAAGATTTCCTCTTCTTTTCAGTCTATCATGGGAGTTTTATTTTAATTGTGGACACCATAGGGAATTGGGGCCATTACACTCAGAGAGTGTTGAGTCTTGAATGAAGACAGGGTTCTTTCTCTTCTAAATTATTCTGAATTACAATTTATAACAATAATTATTTATTTGGCCTTGCAATCCAATTTATATGCTTCCTTTTCATCTTGATGACACCTAAGCTCACTCAAGTTGTTTACATGTTGGATGCTAAGTGAATGAGATGACTGGCAACAGTTACACACACAGCTGTCTCAACAGAGGTGGGGTCGGACCTGAGAGTCAGCAGGGGTGTACTGACTACATACTGGTGCCTAAAGGGAACATGTTGGGCTACAGGACTAGACGTGCCCTTCCTCATGTAGGAAATGCTGGTGAGAGCATCCTGGGCAGCAAAAATTCCTACATAACAATAGTAATCCATGTTCTTTCCCACCCTGCTGCTTTGCATTTTTACTTGCACACACCCAAACTCCCCCCCTCTCTCCTGAGCCTGCTAGTGGTGGCAGACCCCTTCTGCTCTCCCCATCACAGTCAACTCCATTGTGACTGTCCTTGAGTAGATGGGCAGGGAGGTAAGGGGCTTCTTGAACACTCTCCCCCTTCCAAGGCATCGATGCAGGGGCAGACTTTATTTGGCTACAGGTTTCTAGGGCAACACTAAATAAATAAATAAATATTCCTGTACAAGCTGTTTTGTTAGTTTCCCCATCAAATATATTTCTTCTATTCACCATGCACTTCTTTCCCTTTATTCTTCTTCAAGCTCCTCTGAGAATTTTACCTACTGGATTGAAATTCACTCTGCCAGGCTACTTTTATCAACAAGGATGAGCAATTTTCTTCTCCACCTGTAGCTTCAAGAACATAATAAAACATGCATGCTTAGGGGACTGGATTCCTCCTTCAACCATCCTCCAGTTGGCACCCACAGCCAAAAACAATGAAATAGCTTACATGTGCTGCGTGGATCTCAGAAACCTGAATACGTACTTGTGCCTGCCTCTCCTCTGACTTCAAAACCTAGCTTATACTTATATTGAGTTAACCTAACTGAAATGCTACTTACATTAATAATGAGACAACTAAACCAGATTGTTCACTTTTATTTATAGAGTTTATTTACCTTTGAACATTTAGGTTTCTATAGGTGTGGTGAGATGGGCCAAATTCTCCTGTCTGCTAAGACTAATTTGCAAAGTTTACGACTTAAAACAGCCAGCAATTTCTAATGGAGTATTCACTGTCCCTTCCCAGTCAGCTTCCCCACCTCCTGCGCTAGCTGACACTGACACCACCCCTTCACCTTCAAGGTACATCTACACTGCAATCAAAGGGAGTGTGTGCAGCTCCAGTAGACTTACCCAAGCTAGCTATCGTCTAGCTAGCTCAGGTCCTGGAGTAGTGAATTAGTCACAGAACATGCTTCAGTGTAGGCTATCACAGCAAGTACTAAAAGAGTCTTGGGCAAGCTAGTACAGCCTGTGCTGATGCCCGTGTTGTCATGGTTTCACTGCTCTGGGACTCAACTTAGCTAGATTAAAGCTAGCCTGGGTATGTCTACTGGAGCCTCACACACTCCCCCTGATTATAGACATAACCTCAATGCAGAGAAAGTGCAGAGTGAGGACATAGCAGAGTAGAGCTACGCTCTGTCCTCAAAGGAGGAAGTTAAAGATACTCCCCTGCTGCTCTATCTTGCACTACGGTAAAATGATTCAGGATCAGGAAGCTGCAACCTTCCCCCTGGTAACTTCTTGCTCCAAAGCCTCTGAGTGGAATATAGAATCTGCCTCATTAGCTTAAAGCAACTTCATGCTTTGGATGGGGCATAGAGCTAAAGCCTGGCATCCACTGTGAGAGGACTGAGGGAGCACACATGGCAATGGGATTTCATTTTATTACTTCTGCATGGCCCAATACCTGAATCCATCCTCTATGGCATTTCAGCACTATGGACCTGATTCAGCAAGGTACACGAGTAGTCTCATTGAAGCCAATGAATCCATTCAAGTGCTTACAGTTAGGCAAGAGCTTCAGCACCTTGAAGAACTGGGACCTATGTGAGCTCAGTATAGTCTAGAGGCTCACAGGGATTCATGCAGAGTCTTCTTTGGTTTTAATCAGTGTGGTTTCACTCTTGAGTTTTGCTTTGAGTTGGGAGGTTATTGATCAAAGCCACCAATTTTCAACTGTTCTCACAGTGCAAGAACAGGAAACCAAGAATTGGCCCAAGGCCAGGTCCAGCTTCATTTGAAAGGTTCACATTATCTTCTTAAGAGCCTGGATGAGTTTTAAGTTAGTAACAAAACTTGACACGAGGAAAGTTTTGCCCCAAAGATTTGTATAGTTCCACACTGATAGCAGTTTATTAATAGATATTATTAGAGAAAATATTTGTTCCTAATACTCAGCAGACACAGATATGATGTGATGTCATTTGCAGAAATAGCTCCAGAATAAATAATTTTTAGGAATGGGATCATAGGTAGGACTAGCCAGAAATCAACAATTCTTCCCCCTCCCCCCCCAAGAAATAAATAAACAAAATCCAGATTTCAGAGTTTGCTTTTGTTCTGTACTGGGGTCTTTTGAAATATTTTGCAAGAAAAGAGAGACACCCAGCACTCCAGAATAGCCACCAGGCCACCGGTTAGATACTTTATTTGGATTGTGGGAGACCCATGTCCCAGTCCCTATTCTCTCTCTCTCTCTCTCTCTCTCTGTGTCCTAATCTCTGGGCTATTGGCTATTCTGGGATGATGGGTTGGTGTGTCTCTCTCTCAGACCTAAATTCCATCCTGAACCTGAAAAACGTTACCAACAAAAGTTCATTGAAACATACATTTTTGTGAAAGCTTTGGGTTTCAGGAATTGGTGTTTTCTGACAGAAAAATGTTTCATCAAAAAAAAAAAAAAAATCCTGATGAACTCCAATCACAGAACCAACATTTTTGATACATTAAAGTGCACAGTTTCTATAGGTCTCTTTTTAGTTTGTACATACACACTTATTTACACATGCAACAACTCCAACACCACATGCAAACAGACATTCCATTTAACTAATTGCGTACATGACAATAGTACCCTGTTTTTACATGCAAACGGTAAATGTAAATGTGGGTTTTCAGTATGTCAACAGGTGTGCACACAATCAGAAAGACCTTTAAAGGTCCACATTTTCAAAATATCCCCACAGGAAAGATGTGTTGGCAAAACACATCTGCAATTGCATGCAGAAAACAGATACCTGCACCTGGGAATAGCTACCTAAGCACCTAACCCCCTTTGCATTTACAATTGTCCAGTTGGCATATTTGACTGCAAGTAACTTTGCATTTCAGCAAGGTGCACACTTTAAAAAAAAAAAGTCCTTGAATCTCCAAGTCCTGAAGGTCAGTTTCAAAGGACCTCCATTTAGTGCACTCACAAAATGTGTGTGCACTGCCATTCATGTGTGAATTCCTGCACATGCTTGTGAAAATATGCCTCCCAATTTTCCAAATGTACAGCGTTAGGCCACAATATTTCACTTAACAATTATTTATGATCAAAGAGAAAGAATTGCATGATGGGACATCTGGGGCTTGATCTAAAATGTGTTTTCTAAGTGAAACCAACAGAGAGAGAGAGAGGCTAGCTAGACTGGATAAAGTACTGGTCCAAATCCTTGCCCAACCCTTAAACTGAATCTTTTCTGAAGTTAATACATTTTGGCTAAATTTCAGAATTACGGTACTTTTCACTTTCATACATCAATCCAGCTAAGCCCAGAAGAAGAAAGCAGCAGAAATTTCACAAGAGGGTAGTCTCATGGCTGTCCTAAATTGCAGGAGTTACAAAAACTCTAGTAGGGGCTGTTGTTCCAGCAGGCAGGGATTATCAGGGCAAAACAGCAGCATTCTAGACATGTTTTCTTTCTCTAGACAAATACCTACCATGTGCCAAAAACACAGCTGGATATATTACTTTAGGATTCCCCAATTCAAAGAAAATCCACAGCAAACTGGTTCAGTCACCTTTCTGCCTACTCTGTGCTTCCAGAATTGTCCAAAGTAAGTGAATCAGGGCTCAGGTTGTGATCCAATTTGCATAGGTATAAATGATTACTGCTGGAACACAAAGTGTGAGGTACTCGAGAATCAGGCTTGTACTTGTTACTAATTGAGATGCCTCTTTAGTGACTCACATAATTTCAGTGTCAGGCTAGGCTGTCTCCATCAGTTCCACGAATATTTAGATGACCAGGTTGAATTTAATCAGGTTTAATTAACTTCTCCAGCCGGAGTCTTTATACTAAGAAGGGATTTCAGGCCTGTCCCTTCCCCAACTCACACCTCTACTTCCCCTACCGCCGCCCACCCTGATCCATGTGCCCAGCTTAGCAACCCACTCAATCCAGGCCATTTTTATTTTCTTTCAAAAATGTCTCTCTCCTTCTGCTCAGTCATGTGCAGGGACATCTTCAGTTCTGAACAGGTTGCATAACCCTTCACACTGACTGCAGTGATACCAAAAGATTCCACAATGCATAGGAGACCCGCACAAAAATGAGCAGAAACAGAGTGTACATCCTTTTGAGACTGGAGAGGGATCACAGGTTAAAATACTGCAGCCAGAAGAGAGTAGATTGGGAGAAGCCTACTGGTGAGTGACTAGCCCCGAAGTGCCCCCTTGGAAGTCATGCTCTAGGCAGCTGAATATTTAGCTGATGCCTACGGCAGACTTTGCAGGTAGAAGGAATTTTTCCACACAGGCAAAGCTGATAAAAATATAGAAGAATTCAACATACAGTGAAATAGTAGATGTAAAGTTTATATGAACTGAAAGTATTTTATACCTACAACCAACTGATATGCATACTGTCATATGACACATCAGTGAAATGCAACCACCTCTGGAGTGGAACACAGTAGGTAGTTAAGAGTGTCCATCAATTGCTTTGGCTAGGAAGAGAAGAATATCTTCTCCAACTGAAATAAATTAAAAAACCATTGGCCAGGATTACTTAAGACGACATTTTGCCAGGACACCAGATTTTATACTACTATTATTTCAAAGAGTACTATGGGATCCTTAGTGATCACAAGTGGTTAGAACCATGGGTTTGCATCTCATTGAAATGATAGCTCTTTTTGCAGCTCAGAGTCCCTTACCACTATGCTAGGGACTGGGAACCCAAATTCAGGAAAGCATCCCTATTCAAGACTTGAAGACTTAATCACACATTTTTAAATCCACATTTAAATGGTGTACTGAATAGGGATCAGTTTAAGAACATGCTTTCTTGAGGTGGAGCCTGCATTAAAAAACTGCTCACATGTAAGAGGAATACTGACTGAGTCCCCACCACCTCATCTTAAAATATCTAGGTTTTCCTTAGATGCTTCCCATCTAACCCAGGAGCCAACAGTGTTTTCTGAGAGCTGACAGAATTACAACACATCATAATGTGAATGTACACGTGCACACACATCAGTTGTCCTACTTTTTGGACACAACTACTTCTGTAACATGATGATATTTTAAAATACCATATAGTTTTCAAATGTAGGCCAATCTGACTAAGTTTATGGTGACAAGTCGTTGTCACAACAGGGCCTGGACTCCTATACAATACCTTTAGGGCAGCGTAACATGGATGTGCATGGAAGGAAGGGGGCATCGCTGTGCTGCTGGAGGTGTCATTCTTCATATAACATGTTTAACCCAAGATGGCCTTCCTCTGATTGTCAGCTACATAAGTAAAAACTGAAGATCATGTGGCATTTTTCAGAGTCCAGTGCCTTACACCACATGCGTTCTTTACATCATTTTCTATTCAGCCTCTATTAACAGCATGCTTTGTGATACTGTGAGTATGATAGGTGCTCTATAGAATAGAATTTGGTTTTACTTTAAAAATTGACTCATAAAGAAGTCTCCACTTAAAGTGTATGTGTCTCCACATACATAATTGTAGGTATACACACACATACTTCTTTATACACACCAATACTTTAAGTCAGGGGTGGGCAAACGTTTTGGCCCGAGGACCACATATGGGTATGGAAATTGTATGACAGGCCATGAATGCTCAGAAAATTAGGGGTTGGGGTGCGGGACAGGGTGAGGGCTCCAGCTGGGTTTGGGGGCTCTGGGTTCGGGCTGGGGATAAGGGGTTGGGGGTGCAGGAGGATGGTCCAGACTGCTACTGAGGGGTTCAGAGGGCATGAGGGGGATCAGGGCTGGGGCAGAGGGTTGGGGTGCAGGAGGGGGTCAGGGGTGTGGGCTCTAGGCGGCGCTTACCTCAAGAAGCTCCCAGAACCAGCAGCATGTCCCCACTCCAGCTCCTAAGCGGAGGCGCAGCAAGGCAGTGCATGCTGACCTGTCACTTGGGGTGGGTAGGGCTACCGTATGTCTGGATTTCCCCGGACATGTCTGGCTTTTCGATCTATAAATAGCCGTCCGGCGGGGAATTCTAAAAATCTAAAAATGTCTGGGATTTCCCCCCGGTCGGCTGTTTATAGATCAAAAAGCGGTGCCACTCGGCAGTCAAAGCCCCTTCTCGGCTCCCCCCAACCGCTGCAGCCTTAGCACGCCCCAGCCCCGCAGCTGTCTTCCCCCTCCTCCTCTCCCCTGAACACTCCACCCCCCTGCTCCTCCCCCACCCCTGCTTCCCGCGAATCAGATCTTTGCGGGAAGTCTGAAAAGAAGAAGGGGCAGGCGGGCAGCAGCAGGTAAGCTGGGGCGGGGGGGGACGCAAGGAGGAGGGCTCCGGGGAGGCGCGGCACGGCCCAGTCCAGCACCGGCGGCTCCGGCCCCAGTTCCGGCAGAGTGCGCCGGCCCCGCCCCGACCCCAGCGGCTCCAGCCCGGCTCGGGCCCCAGGGCGGCCGGCCCGGCCCCAGCTGAGCACCTCCGGCCCGCGACTCCAGCCGGAGCACAGCCCGATTCCTGGGGGTTGAAGCCGGCCCTGGTCAAGGGACAGGGATGGGGGGGTTGGATGGGTCGGGAGTTCGGGAGGGGCTGTCAGGGGAACAGGGGTGTAGAGAGGGGTCAAGGCAGGCAGAGAGCAGAGGGGGTTGGATGGGTCGGGAGTCCTGGGGGTCCTGTCAGTGGGTGGGGAGCAGTTGGATAGGGCATGGGAGTCCAGGGGGGCTGTCTGGGGGCGGGTGTGTGAATATGGGGTGGGAGTGTGGATAAGGGTCGGGGCAGTCAGGGGACAAGAAGCAGGGAGGCTTAGATAGGGGTGGAGTCCTAGGGGGCAGTTAGTGGCAGGGGTCCCAGGAGGGGGCAGTCAGGGGGTGGGAAGTGGGAGGGAGTGGATGGGGCAGGGCAGCGCAGGGGCGGAGCTAAAGCGGGGCTTCTCCCCCCGCGTGTCCTCATTTTTGATTGTGCAAATATGGTAACCCTAGGGATGGGGGCAGTGTGCGGAGCCTCCTGGCTGCCCCTATCCGTAGGAGCTGGAGGGGGGACATGCTGCTGCTTCCAGGAGTTGCACGGAGTGGGGCAAGCCCGGCTCCCTGACAGGAGCTCGAGAGCCGGATTGAAACATCTGGAGGGACGGATGCGGCCCTCGGGCCGTAGTTTGCCCACCCCTGCTTTAAGTGGACACATTTTCTAAGTCATTTTTCAAGCAGAATAGAATGTGGCTTTATAGAGCACATCCACAAGCATTTTACAAAGCAATCATTTAGAAACTGGTAATGCAGTGATTCTGTGGATACATTAACATAATTTAAGAGCAATAGATACATGTATGAGCATTACAATTTTCTTCATTTACCCATGAGCAGAACAGCCACAATTATATTATGAAAAATCCAGATGCTACTGGATCTACATTAATTTATTCTCTCTTTCCACCTTCCACCCATCTCTGAATTTTAACAGTTTGCACTTTGTACATTCCACATTATGTCATTCATTTATGACAGGAGAAATATTTGAAATGAAATTAACATGTGCCTGATTAGGTGAGTAGAAAAATTAAAATTTACCAATGTGTTTAATTAAAAAACACATTTTAGTTCTTATAGAATATTTTCTTCCCCACTTGTTTGGATTGTAATTTAATTAATGATGTTTAATGTAGATTTCTATGAGCTGATGAGATCTACACTGCGGGTATTTCACTATTTTTTTTTAATGATAATCACATTCTGGCTATTATCACCTTGTTAACAAAGAGAGTAAGAAAACAGTTTTCTGTTCATGACAGAGAAACAATATGATTTCCTAACTGAAACAGCACTGAAGGTAAAAGTTGTGATTCTTTAAAAAAAAAACATATAAGTGCAAATTGGACAACTGTGTTGTATTACCAAAGTCAGAAAGGAAGTTCCAAGCACAAAATGGTTTCATACCCTGCTTGATATCTGGTATTGCCAATGCTGTTTACATATAATTATATAATATATTCACAGAGATAGCACTTAACTTTAATCAAACTTGGAATTATCAGGCAGTACCCATAGAATTTTGCTGTTAATGTCAGCAGTTAGCATATGTTGTGAGGACCACTAGAAAAAAAAAAAGGACACAAAAATAGCTTTTAGAGAAAATCTATTTTAATGTAAGAGCATTTTAGTTTTTAATTATGGCAGTTTCAAATTATTGTGCTACATGACATCTGTCCAAGAAATAGATATGTATAATGTATACGCACACACCACACCAAAATATTC
This sequence comes from Trachemys scripta elegans, assembly GCF_013100865.1. Taxonomy (NCBI): domain Eukaryota; kingdom Metazoa; phylum Chordata; order Testudines; family Emydidae; genus Trachemys; species Trachemys scripta. Next base: position 137,119,752 of record NC_048299.1, read on the forward strand.
AAGAACAACGTGGGGTATTTTGTTTGAGCAGATGTTTTCATTTTCAGGATTATACAAATCTAGAAATTCTATTATTATATACATCGTTCTCAAAGAAAGATAATGTTCATGGCCAGTTATCCTTAGCATGATAAAATATTGCCTTCCATATATTTATATTTTTCAGACTTTCAGATTTAATTACTTCTTATGTACATTGGGCCTGATCCATGCTCACTAAAGTTAACAAGATTCTCTGAATTGACATGTATGGACTTTGGATCCGGTCCATAAATGACATGTATATGTGTGTATGACATGTATACACAACTACCAATTATATAGCTGGCTACATGTGTTAATGTATAACAGATGCAGATATGTGTCCACATATCTTTGCCTCATCAACACACGAGATTGTGTGAAGACAGTTAACATAACTGTGTGAAGACAGTTAACATAATTTCAACTCTTTTGTTTTAATATGAGAGTTATTATTGAATTTTTATTTCAAGAATGCATTTCTGAATATATCCTGTAGGTTATACTGGTCACACTTTATATTAAGGGTATATTAAAGGTATATTTATGAACAATTTAAAAAGGTTTAATATATGATTAATAGTTGTGATAAGCATGTTACAAACATGAGTCATGTGTTATAGATTGTTATAAACCATTGTTACATGCAGCCTATTCTCCTATTCAATTCTATAATAATTATTTATTAAAACATCTATTAATCATTTATTAACTCTTTATAAAATATTTATAAATGTACCCTTAATGTAAAGTGTGACCATAATACCTACAATTTCTGGAAGGAGGTAATGTGTGTTGAAATTCAGAACCCTCTCTCTCACACACACACTGTCTCTCTAAAAACACACACACATTCTCTCTCTCTCTCTCTCTCTCTCTCAACATTCCCAAGTATATTCAAGAACACATGGAAATATCAGGTCATTACAATCATTTAAATACTGGGGAGAAAAAAGGAGTATATACCTAAAGATTATTTCGGGGTAGTTTAGGTTCTTTGTAGTCCATAAACTTTTGGAATTCACTCCCATTTCCAGCACCACCATTGAAGCGATGAGTTATTTAAGTCTTGAAAAAAACAGTTATATTAATGGATATTTGTTTTCCTACCTGAAAACTGGTTTCTAACCACTGAATTTTTATGGTTGTTAGTAGGATTTGTTTGGAAAGAGAAGAGCCCCATAGATGGGTCCAGAATATGAAGCTGAATAAAGTAGTGCAACGCTGTCATATAGATTTGGCACATCTTCATATACTATTTTTTTCTTATATGGCTCTAAAAGTGGTGGGCTAGTAGGATCTGAACATTCTTAGTGGGCAAACTTCCTTCTACTGTTTGTTAATACAACATAAATGGTGGGAGATTGTACTATCTCCAACTGCTATGTGATCCACCAGAAGCCATAGATTTAGCAATAAATACAGATTTTTTTTGGCAAATGTATCCAACTCAAGTAAAATTTAGGCAGCAAAATATGTAATTTAATGATAGGTGTGAGAAAGGCAAATGAGCTATTTTCCAAGGAAGCTTTTCACATTAAAGCATTTTGTTTCTTATCAGAAGAGAGAATATATGTTTTCCATACCTTATCCAGAATGGACACTTTGATCTCACCAAAGAACATCATAAGGCAACTAGTTTGATTAGTTAAGATTTAAGCCTCTAGTTTATGTGCTGATATGTACCTGAGCACTCCAAATCAATTTCAGCAATTAACTGCTTATGACTTTGTAGTATAACCATCTGGCTCTCAGTCTGAGGAGATATTTTGTAAGAATCCTGGAAACTGCTCAACAGTAAAATGTGATCAGTGAAATGGCTAATAAGATGTTGGCAGGAATGAAATAAAGACTTCTTGACCAGTTCATGAATCTCAAAGATTGAATTCTAAACCCCTTGTTTCACTGAAATATTTTACTTCTAACATAATTTTTATCTGGAATCTGATGAGCATGTGCATTATAACACCTGCTCAGTATGCTTGAATTGTTATGCTTTTGTAATACACAGTGCAATTTAAATGTTAGGGGGAGGGGAAACAAACAAAAATTGCTTTTGGGTGTTATCCAATACTGAAATAGTGCCTTTTTTTATTTAGCTCCCTGTACATATGTGTCACAATATATGAAAAAAATCTGCGAACCATCACAAAAGATCACAGAATTAGCGCAAAAATCCAACAGTGCCTATCCCTGCACTGAAAATCATGTTCCAAATATGAGACGTGTGTTTCATAATGTAATCTAGAAAACATTTTAGAACTAAGATACCAAAGTCACTAAACTCATCACATTTCTACTTTTCATAAAAAAAAACAATTATTCGAGAAATATTTATCAAGAAAGATACAGAAAAAACATGTTAATCTACCTGAAAATCATGCTTGTATCTAAAAGGCATGAATTGCAATTCAGTGCTAAACTGTTAATTTAAATGTTTATATAAGGATTATGTATATTTTGCTTATCACCACATGACTAATTTGTACATGATCACTTTGAAACATAGACCATAATAAATCAAAGCTTGCATTTTGATACCTTATTTACCAAGGCTGAATTAATTTATTGCCATGAAACTAATTCTGCAATCTAGTTCTAAATAAAATAAAAAACAACAAAAGATTTATCAGGTTGTTTCAAAAGTTGTTTCAAGTCAAATTATTCTGTCTTGCCCTCTTCCTTTAATGGAACATATCTCTTTAAAGCTTCCCCATTCCTCCGCCCTCCAACCCCAAAGAGACTGAATTTTAAAAATATATGAAATCCTGATCTACTCAAGTTTTGCACTATACCTTATTTATATATACTTTCCAACAGATTTTGCACACTATCTTAATATTGGCAGAATTGCTCTACTCGCCACCAGTTATATATGTGTGTCATACCTATGTGTTTTAAAGCCACTTAACATACCCTTTAATAGTTAAGCACCTGCAAGATTTCAAGGGGCAGAGAAATCTCATTCTCCCTCCCCTCCCTTTAACATCATCTCCTGGAGACCAAAGACTTATTCACTTTGTTTAGAACTTATTGAAGTTTTATGATTCCAAACAACAAAAGCGAAGGAAAAACAACCTGCTAATCCAGATATCAAATTTCTTGTGTATGCTGCTCCAGCTTCTAAAGAGACTCAACATCTCTCTATGCATTGTTTATGAATCCTGTACATCATAACAGATGCAATCACAAGATGCAATCACACACACACAAAAAGGCAAAAAAGCCTTACCTGCTAGATGAAACTGCAGCAGCAACAGCAAGAGCAGCAGCAGCAGGCACAGTAGCTTGTACTGAGGTAATACCTTTTTTTCTCTAAATCACTGTGGCAACAAACTGCCCTTTCTGGTGTTCCCCTTCATTCACAGAGGATCTCATAGGCAAGGCAGACAGGTAGAAACCACTTTCTTACTGGAAGAGGTTGTCTCTCTTCTCAGAAATGACTGTATCTCTCTCTGTGGGTCCCTACACATTTACCCTTCAGATCAATACTGCTCTTTAGCAGCAGCTTGAGCTCAACTGCAGCTGATAGAGTCTAGCCAATTGGTATTGAGGATTCCCTTTCTGTCACCCCCTCCCTCAAAAATACACAGCATGCATCTGAAATTGTATTAGTTGTGAAAAGTAATTTTAACCCATTGCTTGAAATCTAACCTGTTCTTTTGGCACTCCCCTCAGCTTGCATTTTCTTCTAGTTTTCAGAAAATCCCTGACTGAACAAAATATTCCCAGGTGGAATCTTTAAAGCTGGTCTAGTTCCACAGTGTGAAAAGTAAAAGCTCTAAAAGTGCTAGCGACTGACCAAAAAGCTGCTGCTGCTCTGAAATGCCTGCAATCTATTAGGTTCCAAATATCATAAAAACTGCAGACGCATCAAACTGCCATTGGCTTATCATCAATACTGAGGTATTTTCTCCCCTCCTTCCAGCATTAATAGATTTCTGACAAGGAAACTTGTCCAAAATATGATGACATTTTTTCAAAGATCAAGTTCCAGGACTCTATTGCTGATTCTCTCAGTGCATTTTTTATATTTATTTGCTTTGATTTTTTTAGAGCACCCAACCAAAACTCTATGTGCACATTTATCAATTCCATCTACTAATATAACACAGTCTAAAACTGCTGAACCAAAGTGTCGGAATTAATCATTTTGGAGCTATATAAAAAAACTTAACCTCATATTTGTAATCCTGAAAGCAAGTGTATTCCATATGAGTGCACACACAGACATAATAAGATGTGTATGAAGGGCAACTGCTTTTGGATTGTATGGAAATATATTTTATATGCAAGATTTTTTTAAATTCAGTAGGAGATGCTGGATGCTCAGCACTTTAGGCCACTTAGGTGCAAAACTTTCAGAGCCAAACTTTACATACGCATTAAAAAAAATTGGCCTATATTGAAAAACAAAAAAAATCCCAAGAAACCTTAATTCTGCACTGTAGTGCCCCTATGCAATAAAGATATCCTTATGATTATAATCTTTTAAGGTTTGTGGTCCCAGATTAGTTAAACTGATTTTTAAAGACACATTCGTTTTTTTTCCTCTCAGCTAATAAGTGTATGATGCTGCACATGACAAAATACTCAGAAGATCATGACAATGAGAGGTTAAACAACCTTAGAATTTAAAACCAATAAAGACTCAGTCTGCCTCTAAATATTCTCACTTCTCCACCCACAAGGAGAAATGAGGGTAACACAATCTGCAAAACACGTAGGGTTTCCCTTTTCTTGATAGGATAATAACAGCCACAGTTGGGATCTCCCATTCATGTTTACCCTAGGAAACAGCCCTTTCAGTCTTTTAGCTGCACTAAACACTGGTCATGAGTTGCAATGAATGAGGCATTCTCAATTACTTCCTCCCATTGCTGTTTATCTAAAATGTGACCTTCAGGTTGCTGCACAAGGTAGGCAACATCCCCCTCCTTCTGGACACCCTGTCAATTTGGCCGTTAGAAAAAAAATCCCTTTCTGATCCCAAAATTGTCAATCTGGTCAGAAATGCAGCTCAGCAGTGCCTCAACTACGAGGTGGAGGGCAGGTTCAGCAACAGCAATGAAATCGCTACTGGATGCCTAGGAGGGTTTTAAATGTGGCCTAACAGAGCTAATTGATTCCCCAATGCTCCTTCCCCCTCAAGTTAGCCAGTGGGGGCTAATAGAAGCAAAGAAAGCTCTCCCCTCCCTTACATCACATTTTCCATGTACACTCTGACCGCAAGGAGAGGCAGGGGCCAGGGGTAAGTATTGGGCTCCAGTGTAGTCAGAGTGTGAGTATTCTTACTCTCCTTGTCCCCACAGGATTAGTTATCTCCCTGTCAATTTGACCAAACTCCACACCCATCATCACGGACATGGGAGGAGGAGGGTTATTGTTTAAAGTTAATGTGTGTCCTATGCCTCAGTGTGCAACCTCCTCAGCAGCAGTTCTTGTTGTACTTAACAGTGGTAATATGTCACCATGCAAAACAGGCCACCTTATGACTATGTTGAGTTGACTACCAGAGCCATTAATGTGTCCTTCTGCAATGTCCAGAAATGTGTTCTTCTGAAACAAACACAAATGATGTTGAAGTATTTGGTGTGAAGAAAGCCCTGTGTGTCATGATAAACTCAAATAACTCCAGGAGACCCAACGAGCCAAACAATTTCTTTTCCTGTCCATCATGTGAATAAGGAATGAAAGTGTGTGCAGCTGACTGCACTGGAGAAGTGTAGTGAGGAATAGAGTTTATGGTCTAGCATTTACACAGGCTGCGTGAGATCATACATAAGTGTTATTTTCAGCATAATTGTCTCCATTTCATGAGGTTGGGGGAAACATAGTTATATAATTTCACAATATTGTAAGATACGTGGGTGCCCTTTAAAAGTTCATTCCAGTTCTATAGATGGTATCAGCTCCAGGAATATTTCCTATACATAAAATGGGGAATATCACCACCAAATCTGATATCTCTAGAACCACTGGGAGCATTTTAAGTGTACCTATGCATGCTGGAGCTTGTTCGAGCAATTATTTATTTGTGGTTATATTCAAGAGTTTGGGGGTTGCAAACAAAAACAAATCCTAAAAGGTAGACTAATAACACCATGTTACTGAAAATATTACCACTACTTGCCATGTAATAAAATTATATTTTTAGTTCAATCTCAACTTATGCTCCATACATCAATCATTGCAGAGGATGTTTATTTTTAAAATCAGATTTACACTGATTTTTAAAAATCTTTCATTGAAAAGTTTTCTTCAATTCTCAAAAAAAAAAAAAACATGTAGCACCAATAGACAATTATTAATTATTATTTGTACTTTAGTAGTACCTAGAGGCTTCATTCAGGGACTGAAGTCCCATTATACAAAGTACCGTATAGTCATTTCCTGCCCCAACGAATTTACATTACATATAAGATGAGAGACAACTGGTGGATGCAATAAACTGATTGGAGATCCTAAGGTAAAATGCAGATGGTTATGCTAAATATAATAAACATTTGTCACAGCATACAACTGCACAGCCGTTGTTGAGTGATTTGCTGGCAGGCATCACTCTTTCAGGGACCAAGAGGCAGAAAGGAGGTGAAAGTGTTTTTTTAAAGCCTACACCTATCTCTCTTGTCTAATTTCTTACCATGAGAATTACTTCTTATGTCTTCCTTATAACACTCCTGCTGATACATCCAAAAAACCGAACATCATTCTGGGATATATTAGCAGGAGTGTTGTAAACAAGACATGAGAAATAATTCTTCCCCTCTACTCCATTCTGATAGGCCTCAGCTGGAGTATTGTGACCAGGTCTGGACACCACATTTTAGAAAAGATGTGGACAAATTGGAGAAAATCCAGAGAAGAGCAAGAAAATTGATTAAAGATCTAGAAAACATGACCTATGAGGGAAGATTGAAAAAGGTGGATTTCTGTAGTCTGGAGAAGAGAAGACTGAGAGGGGACCATGCTAACACTTTTCAAGTATACAAAATGTTACAAGAAAGAGGGTGAACATTGTTCTTGTTAAACTCTGAGGATAGGACAAGAAGCTGTGGGCTTAAATTGCAGCAAGGGAGGTTTAGGCATTCCCCCCACATTGCCAGCCCTATTTCTGGGAAGTTAAACATGAAAAGGCTTTCCCTGAAACATGCCCTTCCTACTGCTGCTCATCTCTATTTAATCCTAAGGACTCAACCATTTTATCTCTCTCCCACCCAACCTCCACCCCACTATAACTATTGAGCCATCCCATTTAATAAAATTTAATATTCAATATGGACATGGAAACAATGAGACACAGACAACATAACATGGATAACTGCAAAGGTCGTAACTTTATCATCAGCTGACACCAACTGGGGTAACCACCCCAAACTGCTCAGCAGGGTTGTTCTAATGTGGGTCTTAACTGGTACCAATGACCCCCAATGCACAATCAACCTGACAGTGAGAGTGAAGGTCATCCAACCTGTACACCCTCAACCCGCCTGACTGGAAGCCCCTCCCTTCCTGCATGCCACAGATAGGAGAGATGATAAGAGGATAGACATAAGGCCTGCAAGACATACATGCAATCCCCTCATCATGTCACGTGACTACCTAGGACCCATATCCAAGCAGCCCAGTGGTTTTTGCGACTTCAACTGAACCATTCCTTACCTGCCAACACACTGGAACCAGCCAACACTTCAAAAATTATAATTTAAATATACCCTGAGCAGTGGGTCTCCCACTCCATCCCAAGTGGGTGATTCTCTTCTTGTACTGTCTATGTGCAGTGCCTTAGTCTTAGTGCATGGTTAGGGGTCCCGGGTACTACAATAATATAAATAAATAAATGCAAATAATGGTAATAATAATGAGAAAACCCAACACAGCAGCTAGACAGTTTTGGCATATGGGCAAAATTCCCTCCAGACCCCAAAACTGTTGATCATCACAGGAGATACAGCAACCAGCTGAAGGGTAGGACTGAAGCGTGAAACTGACAATGGCTACTCTGCCCAAGAAGCAAACCGTATCACCCTGTCTCCCAACACCACCAACAGATGGGAGCCAGTCACCCAGTCTCACATCATTCCCACTACCCAATGACAGGGGAAATGGGTAGGACAAGCTGCAGAGCTGGGACCTACCTAGATGCAGCATAGCCCGCCTACCCTGCATGCCATGCAAAATAAGGAAGGGGGACTAAACGTGAAGCAGCAGCCCCCCACATGCTGGTTGTGAAGAAGGGAAAGGGAAAGGAAAAGGAGGGATCATGTAAAACACAGCATAACTTGCTCTCTGCTGGGGTCTCCCACTACCTTGCAGGGCTTGCCACTGCTCTCAGCCCCACCAACCAACCTCTTCCCTCCAATTAGGAGCATTTTTCTTGCTTGCTTTTTTTTTAATCACAATTTCAAAATATTTATTTTTTCCCCAACCAACTCTAGTAGTAAGCACTATGTCCAGCAGACAGTGTTTGAAGGATTGGGCCCTTAGGTACACATGGACGAAGCAACAGGTCTGATACGTCTTGATTTTAGTAAAGCTTTTGACACAGTCCCACAGGACAGTCTCAAAAACAAACTAAGGAAATATGATCTAGATGAAATTATAGGAAAGGAGGTGCACAACTGGTTGAAAACCCATATTCAGAGAGTAGTTATTAATGTTTCATAGACTCATAGACTCATAGATTTTAAGGTCAGAAGGGACCATTATGATCATCTGGTCTGACCTCCCGCATGATGCAGGCCACAAAGCCGTCCCTACCCTTTCCCTTGACTCTGCTGTTGAAGTCCCCAAATCCTGTGGTTTAGAGACTTCAATTAGCAGAGAATCCTCCAGCTAGCGATCCCTGCCCCATGCTGTGGAGGAAGGCGAAAAACCTCCAGGGCCTCTGCCAATCTACCCTGGAGGAAAATTCCTTCCCGACCCCAAATATGGCGATCAGTAAAACCCCGAGCACGTAGGCAAGATTCTCCAGCCTGACCCTCATTGGCCATTATACTATTTACCTGCCATGGCACGCTGTTCCTTTGACTAAAATCATGTTATCCCATTAAACCATTCCCTCCATAAACTTATCTAGCTTAATCTTAAAACCAGACAGGTCCTTCGCCCCCACCGTTTCCCTCGGAAGGCTGTTCCAATATTTCACCCCTCTGACGGTCAGAAACCTTCGTCTAATTTCAAGCCTAAACTTCCCCATGGCCAGTTTATATCCATTCGTTCTCGTGTCCACATTAGTACTGAGCTGGAATAATTCCTCTCCCTCCCTGGTATTTATCCCTTTGATATATTTAAAGAGAGCAATCATATCCCCCCTCAGCCTTCGTTTGGTCAGGCTAAACAACCCGAGCTCCTCGAGTCTCCTTTCATACGACAGGTTTTCCATTCCTCTGATCATCCTAGTGGCCCTTCTCTGTACCCGTTCCAGTTTGAGTTCATCTTTTTTAAACATGGGAGACCAGAACTGCACAAGTACTCCAAATGAGGTCTCACCAGTTTCACTGTCAGACTGGGAGGATGTATCCCCTGGGGTCTTGCAAAGACACTAAGCTGGGAGGGATTGAAAGCACTTTGGTAGACATCATTAGTACTCAATATGACCTTAGGAAACTGGAGAATTGATCTGAAATCAACAAGTTGAAATTCAATAAAGACAAGTGCAAAGTACTACTTAGGAAGGGAAAATCATACAAAATGCGGGATATGAGTCTATGAGTCCACTTAGTACTGATGAGACCCCAGTTGGAGTACGGTATCCAGTTTTGGGCACCACACTTTAAGAAAGATGTAGACAAACTGGAGAGTGTCCAGAGAAGTATAAGAAAAACGATAAATGGTTTAGAAAACCTTACCAGGGGAATTTTTTTTTAAATTGTTATATTTAGTCTTGGGTAAAGAAGGCTGCAGGGGGAGAGGGGAGAGAGGGCTGATATCAGTATTCAAATATGTTAAGGGCTGTTATAAAGAGTACTGTGATCACTTGTTCTCCATGTCCACTGAAGGTGGGACAAGAAGTAATCGGCTTACTCTTCAGGAAGGGAGAGTTAGGTTAGATTTTACGGGGGAGGACAGGGACATCCTAACTGTACGGATAGTTAAGTACTGGAATAGGTTATTAAGGGAGATTGTGGAATCCTTGTCACTGGAAGTTTTTTGAAGAACAGGTTAAACAAACACCTTTCAGGAATAGTTTAGGTAAACTTGGCCCTGCCTCATCATGGGGGGTAGATTAGATGACCTCTTATGGTTCCTTCTAGCCCTACATTCTGTGATTCTATGTAGCATTTTCTTCTCATTCTTGTATACCTATACTAATTTCACTGTCAGAATGATCTAGTATAGCTATATTGACTTACACTTTTAAATGATAAGCACTCTGTTCTTGAAGATATGTATTTTGATAATGTTGTCAGTACTTATATATCATTGTTTTCTTTTGAGGACAGATAGATTTCTGTAAATTGTGATTTAATATCACACAAGCTGTTTCTCAAAAAAAATAGCATTAGAGATGTATTAATAGTGTCCATTTATAATCACTTCATGTTTTACTATGTCTCTAATGAGCAAGTGTATTTGTATCCTAAATAGGGAAATTTATAGTTTCCATGGTATTTATCCTCAGTCCTTCTTAGTAAAGCGCAAATGATATTTTCTCTGAGTAATGGAAATACTTCCTTTAAAATGCTGTTAATCTGTCTTTAAAAAAAAAAAATCATGTTAGAATCTGTCCATGGAATTTTTCTTTGCTTGCTACTGATTTGAAGGTTATCTATATATTTCCAGCTGGACAAGTAAATTGAAAACTGACTCTTTAAAAAGACATGAAGATGTGTGTGTGTTTCTACATGAACAGCACTTCTTAATAGCTGTTCACAAATGTGCATCTAAAGGGAGTAAGGAGTTTATTGTGCACTTAGAGCCTTTATCTCAATAGAGTGGTTCATTCTAGTGTTTTGCACTTATATAGCACTTTTAAATATGTAGGTCTCAAATCACTTTACAAGTAGCACCATTTTTCTGAAGGTGCTGAGAGATATAAAGCGATTGTTTGAGAGGCACTGTGGAAAAAATATGGTTAGAGTATTGGACTGTACTCACAGGCCTGGATTCTATTCCCAGCTCTGCCAGTGGCCTCCTGGGTAAGTCACTTAATCTCCCAGTAACTCGGTTTCCCCATCTGTAAAATGGGGATAATGATACTTATCTCCTTTGCAAAGCACTTTGTGATCTACTGATACAAAGTGCTATGTAAGAGCTAGATATTATTATTATCACTGCATAAGAAATCAGCATTCTATGCCCAACTCTATGACAAACTTCCCAATGTTAACCATGCTACCTAATCTCTGTGGCTCATTTACCTAACTTGTAAAATGTTATTTACCATCATGCATGTTCGGGTCTGAGGCCACATTAAATATCTGAAACACAAGAAGAAACTGGCTGAACATGTAAAGAAATCGATCATAACATCACTGGCCAATCAATCAGAGATTTTCCTGGCAACCCATTTTTCAGAGACCTATATGTATGTCTACATTGTTTTTAAAAAACCCTGCAATGAGTTTCAGAGCACAGGTCTACAGACTCACACTATGATGCTATAGGCAGCCGTGTAGATGTTGTGGCTCAGGCTGGAGCTTTCGCTTTGATGCCTGGGGACAGGAGTGGGTTTCAGAGCCTGAGCTCCAGCCCAAGCTGCAATGTCTACACTGCTGTTTTTAGCACTGTAGCATGAGCCTGAGTCTGTAGATCTGGGCTTTGAGACTCACTGCCGTGTTTTTTTGTTTGTTTGTTTGTTTGTTTGTTTAAATGCAGTTTAGATATACACATAGAGAATGAGTGTATATTCACTGGAAAAAATCGTAGCCCCAAGGAAGTCAATGGGAAGTTGGCAGGGCTCCGCACTGTGTGTTTGTGTTCTTTACAATCTATTCATATCCATGTCTGTGCTCCATCATAAATTATTTTTCATGTCAAAGCATCCTTCTTTTTTCCTTTCCTGGATCACCTCTAAGCCCTGGTCTACACTGGAAGGGGGGTGTCAATCTAAGTTATGCAACTTCAGCTACGTGAATAACGTAGCTGAAGTCGACGTACTTAGATGGACTTTCCGTGGTGTCTTCACCGGGGTGAGTCAACTGCTGCTGCTCCCCTGTCGACTCTGCCTGCGCCTCTTGCAGCGCTAGAGTACAGGAGTCAATGGGAGAGTGCTCGGGGGTCGATTTATCGCGTCTAGACTAGACGCTATAAATCGATCCCCGCTGGATGGATCGCTGCCCGCCGATTCAGTGGGTAGTGTAGACATACCCTAAATCTCCCTGAAATACATTATACTCTTCCTAAGGTTTTTAGAGGTGGTACAGTTAATCACCAACTGGATACCTTAATGCCGCATGTGATATAGTAGTATTTTATTCCACATTCTCCACAAAGATGCCTGAGGAACACCAGGGGACCTCCGGCATACATGTCCACTAAATGTATGTTTACAGTTTACAAAACATCTATTAATGGGGACTTATTTCTTCCACTCTGTACTGTGTTTACTGCTGATGGATAGGGGTTAGTGCATCCATTTCTGCAGCTGAACACAGGGTAATACCGATAGATGCAAAACAAAATAGATGGGAAATAAAAGCAAAAAAAAAAAAAAAACCCTCACCCTGCCCCCTTTCAAAAGCAAATTATATTTTTTTTCTAAAGCTTTGGAAAAGCCTATGATCATGTTACTAACAATAGGAAAGCAAAGGATCTGCTGTGTATATTTTGCTAAATCAATTCACTGCCATTGTAAGGGCCATGGCCATTGGTGCACCTCAATCCCTCCTGTTCTTTGCCAGTAGCACACAATAACGGATTTCTCTGAGGGCTGCAATACTTTGACCAAACTCTGGTTGCTGGGCTTCAGATGGGAGGTGGGGGGTGACTGAGGGGTGTTTAGTGGTCTGTGATATACAGGAGATAAGACAAAATGTTCTGGTGGCCCCTTCTGGTCTTAAACCCTAAGACTAGAAACTGTACACAAAATGTTGTTAAATTGTATATTTATAATATCATAATATATTGGAAAATATGTTTTCCTATATTTTTAGCTATTTTAAAAAGATTTTGTAGAAGTATCTGTGTAGGCCCTTCCAGTGCTCTGGGTGCCTATTTCATACATTTCAAATATACCATATAAACATCACAATATAATGGACTGCTCTCCCCACCTTCCAGAATCTAAGGAAGGAAGTGTTCTGGAATAGATAATAGCAGGTAAGTTCTGGCACAGGAATGCAGGCCGAGTGACGTGCTACTTAAAAAAAACCCCTAACTGTATAGAAGAACTTTTGAAACACTATCACTGAATATTTAGTAGGATCTAGATTATGTGCATTTTGCTGACCATTGATATAATAAATGCCCTTCTTTAAAACATAAAAAAAACCCACCAAAAAACCCTCTCTGTTATCCTGTATCTACCTACTACAACCATGGCCAAGGCAAGCTGGCTCACTGTTGCGTGGCTGATTACTTTGTAGAGCCACTTGACATTTTCTGAATTTAATATTTTTTTTACCAAAAAAATTGTCAAGAAATTAAATTTTCAATTAAAAAAAACTCAAAAAGTTATTATTTTTTCCCCAAAAATTATTCATCTTTTTCAACTCCCTCTAATTGTGCCATGACTACAAATAGTTCCACAGGGTAGTGAACATGTTTTATCTGTATTATGAGGTGTTAAGAACATTTTTATGCTGTAATGTATAAGATTAATCATCCTAATAATTTTCATCACTAAGGTTGATTGGCTTTCTAACTGGGGGGAATGTAAGCAAATAAAGACCTGTCTCTAAGCCATGTACAGGACCTGTCCTGTGTGCACTAACTACATGCTATGCACAGCACTACCTCACTGTCCTACAGAAGAAATGAAAATGTCTTATGGTATAAACACAGTTCTCTGTATGCATTTTAGTTTTATAGAAATATAGGATTGTCATACTGCATCAGAATATTGATCCTATCTTCTAAAATTACAACAATATTCTACACTAATGGTCCTAATTACTAGAGTTTACAACAGAGATACAACAATGGGTTGTGGAGCTATTATTGTAGGATACTATGATCATTATTAAAAAAAAAAAATGCTCCAGGTATGGTATCTGCCTCCAGCAGTGGCCAGTAATTGAAGCTTCAGAGGAAAGTAAAAAGATTCTATAATGCACATGTCCAATTGTTCTATTCTGTCTATAAAGGGACATTCCTTTCTGACCCCTATAGTGATAAGCTGATGTCCTGAAGTATGAGATTTTGACTTGATGCTTTCATTTAGAATGGTGGCATTTGGTATTTTTCTTTTAAAAAAAAGCAATTGTTACAGTAAGTGTTTGCTCCTAGGAAACCAGTTACTATACAGAGGAAGGCTTAGAACAGTCAAAACAATTTGTTTTCCTTCTTTCCCTGACTGTAGTTCTATGCTTCATTGACAATGCAATCACATTAAAGTCAGCATTTAAAATTACTTTTGTTGGAGTGCTCAGCCTGTTTCCCTCCTCTCCCTCAATAAAGTTTACTTTCTTCCAAAAGACAGACTTAGAGCAATGATACAAAGTGAAGGTGATGATACAGATATGCAGTATCCCGAAGTATTGTTTTACCGGTGCCGGATATTGAAATATAACACAGGCACAATTGAAACCATCAGCTAATAAATAAAGCTGTAATTAAGAGCGAGAAAGCCTGAGTGAACAAACGATTTTTTCTTTAGACTTTCTGTTATCTCTCAATGCTATAGAAAGCTTGTTTTAAGTTGATGAAAAATCAAAAAAGGGAGGCCAAATTCAGGACACAAATTATGGCACATGATAGATATTTGATTTTATGTTTGATAGCTACCCATTCTCTACCAGGTTTTTGAGAAACGGCTTAGGCAGAAGACAGCCTGTTATCACTTGCTTTCTTCTAAAATGGACTTTTTGAAAACCAAAGTCACTATTTTCTCATCTACCAGTAACATCTCTATGTTACTGTCACATTTCCTATAATTGTATAGGAGAGAACTTTGGTTGGAGTTAGAAGCTACCAAATATGTTCCTTATTATTGTGTTCTTACAGTTTCAATAAAAAATGAGACTGAGGAAGACTTGGGAGGAAAGGATAGTGGCCCTGGGTACTCCTCAACTGTATCCTTGTTTTACTCAGCACTGAAACCATGCTGTTCTTTAGGAGAGTTGGCAGTTTTTTTAATGAGATACTATTAAGGTCACAAGAGCAAACTATCCCACTGCATAGGAAAAATAGGAAGCATGATAAGAGGCCAATCTGATTTAACCAAGAGATCTTCAGTGATCTGAAACTCAAAAAAAAGAGTAATACAAAAAGTGGAAACTAAGTCAAATTACCAATATATATATTGGTATATATTTATACATATATATAAACAACAATATAGGGACAACATTAGAAAGGACAAGCCACAAAACTAGATTAAACTAGCTAAGGACATAAAGGGTAACAAGAAAACATTTTATAAATACATTAGAAACAAGAGGAAGACCAACGAGAGGGTGGGCCTGTTAATCAATGATGCAGGAAAGGCAATAACAGAAAACACAGCAATGGCCCAAGTGTTAAATGCCTTCTTTCATTTTTCACCAAAAAGATTGACAGTGATTCAAAAACTGACAGTGAACATCAGTATAATGGGGATAGGATCTGAGGCTAAAAGAGGGAAAACAGGTTAAGAATTATTTAAACAAGTTACTGGTTTTCAAGTCAGCAGGGCCTGATGAACTAAATCCTAGAATACTTAAGGAACTGGCAGAAGAGGTCTCTGAGCCATTAGCAATTATCTTGGAGAACTTATGTAGGACAAGGGAGATCCCAGAGAACTGGAAATTGAAAAATATAGTACTTATCTATAAAAAGGGGAATAAGGACAACCCAGGGAATTATAGACCAATCAGCTTAACTTTGGTACTCAGAAAGATAATGGAGCAAATAATCAATTAGTAAGAAATTACAAGAAAATGTAGTAGTGATAAATATATATAGAGATAGCCTATCTCCTAGAATGGATGCTGAAAGGTCATTGAGTCTAGCCCCCTTCCTTCACTAGCAGGACCAAGTACTGAGTTTGCCCCAGATCCCTAAGTGGCCCCCGTCAAGGATTGAATTTACAACCCTGGGTTTAGGAGACCAATGCTCAAACCACTGAGCTATCCCTCCCCCTAAATTAATAGTTACCATAGATTTATTAAGAACAAATCATGTCAAACCAACCTAATATCCTTCTCAGAAGGGTAACAAGCCTTGTGGAAATGAGGGAAGCAGTAGATGTGATACATCTCAACTTTAGTGAGGCTTTTGATAATATCTCATAAACACACTAGGGAAATACAGACTAAACAAACCTATTATCAGGTGGGTACACAACTTGTTGGAAAACTGTTCAGAGAGTAGTATCAGTGTGTCACAGTCAAGCTGAAAGGGTGGAGTTCTACAGGAGTCTATCCTGGGTCCACTTCTATTCAATATCTTCATAAATGATTTGAATAATGGCATAGAGAGTACACTTATAAAGTTTGTGGATGACACCAAGGAAGAGGTTGAAAGCACTGTGAAAGACAGGATTAGAAATCAAAATTATCTTGAACAATTGAAGAAATGATCTGAAATAAACAGGATGAAATTCAATAAGGACAAATGCAAAGTACTCCACTTAAGAAGAAATAATCAATTGCACAAATACAAAATGGAAAATGACTGCCCAGGAAGAAGTACTGTTGAAAAAGAGCTGAGGATTATAGTGGAGCACAAACTATTAGTCAATAACGTAATGCTGTTGCAAAAAAAGAAAATATCATTCTGGGATATAGGAGAGTTGTGGAGTTGTAAGCAAGACACAAGAAGTAATTCTTCCACTCTACTCAGCACTGATAAGACATCAACTGGAGTACTGTGTGCAGTTCTGGGTACAACACTTCAACGCTTCGGGAAAGATGTGGACAAACTGGAAAAAGTCCAGAGGAAAACATCAAGAATGATTAAAGGTCTAGAAAATATGACCTACAAGAAAATAATAATAAATAATAATAATAAAGGATTGTTAAGTCTGTGGAAGAAAAGACTGAGGGGGGACATGATAATCATCATGATAATCATCTTCAAGTATGTAAAAGGCTGTTATAAAAGGATGGTGATAAATTATTCTCCTCAACAACTGAGGACAGGACAAGAAGTAATGGGCTTAAATTGCAGCAAGGAAGATTTATAGACAGTAGGAAATACTTCCTTACTGTAAGGGCTTGTCTATACTTACCGCGCTGGTTCGGCGGCAGGCAATCGAACTTCTGGGTTCGATTTATCGCGTCTAGTCTGGACGCGATAAATCGAACTCAGAAGTGCTCCCCGTCGACTCCGGTAATCCTGCTCGCCACGAGGAGTACGCGGAGTCGACGGGGGAGCCTGCCTGCCGGGTCTGGACGGGGGTAAGTTCGAACTAAGGTATGTCGACTTCAGCTACGTTATTCACGTAGCTGAAGTTGCGTACCTTAGTTCGATTTGGGGGTTTAGTGTAGACCAAGCCTTAGGGTAGTTAAGCACTGGAACAAATTAATTAGGGGGGTTATGGAATCTCCATCATTCGAGGTTTTTAAGAACAGGTTAGACAAACATCTGTCAGGAATAGGCTAGATAATACTTAGTCCTGCCTCAGTGCAGGGGTGAACTAGATGACCTCCTGAGGTCCCTTCCAGTCCTACACTTTTATGTTTGTGTCATTCTATGGACATTTGTATAACTTGTCTGAACAAGAACTGCCTCCATACAGGGGTTTTACATTTTTCAAAAATACTTTGATAGTTATGGAGGGCTTCCCTTCTTGCAAGAGGCAGTTTCAGGAGGAAACCTTATGTCTCTCAAAGTAGGTGACTAGTTCCTGCTGACCTTTGGGCCCATGGTATTCATAATGCCTTACTGGGGACTATATAACAATCAGTTTGCCTTTATTTCCAAGACAGAGGAAAAAGAGTAGTTTATTTTAAATTACCCAAAAGGAGCATTTGTTTAAATTTGAAAAACAAAACTATTACAGTACAAAGTAAACTAGTCTTGCCACTAAAAATACATAAGCAGGCCGTAACGTGGCCTACAATTAGCAAAATTACACACAAATCTACCATGTGGTGGGGCTGGATGAATGAGACTAAAAAGCTTTTGCTTCAATAAGCATTCAAAAGTTTTAATGTCTATTCCAACTCTCAGATTTCATTGAGCCCCACATAATCCCCTTTCACTTGCAACAGATCCATCCCCTGGCAAATATTTATCATCCCTACTTGTTGTCGTCATCTTAGAAAATGTGAAAGAAAAGATAGCCTTCTGCCTCTCCCAGGTTTTTTTGCTACATGGCAGGCCCAATCCACTTCTAGTCAGGCAAACCTACTGCTGCTATCCAATCCAACTCAAGATGGTCTTTTGGACTGGTGTGGGGAGATAGGTATGGGAGGTTTGGCACGTTTACCTTTTTGTAAAAATTGCTACATATTAATCTCTACAAACTGTGCAATATAACTATTGTCAGATACAATGCTTTGGACCACTATCATAGATTACTTTAGTTCTGTATAATAAGTGGCACACTAGCAAAGAAACACTTCATTGTACTGCCATTATCTGCCAAGGCTGCCTTAAATTTTTTTGAGAAAAATGACATATAAAATACTACAAGTTTGTGGAAGCCATGTGAATTGGAAAAAAAGGGGAATTTAAAATGCTCTGAATTTTGCTTTGAATATTTAAACTTTGAACTGCAACTTAATCAGTAAATTAACTGTAAAATAACATTGGGGTTTCAATTTATTCTTTTTCAGTGACTTGAATGTAAAATTTGATCTGTTTAGGAGTCACAAGGTATTTCTAATTGCCAATATTGGAAATTTGACCCAGAACCTGAAAAATCAAGCTGTGTTTCTTTTTTTGCCTCTTACATCACCACTATCTGGAACTTTCCTAACAATTTTATTGATGGTGCACCACACAGAAAAATCCATCTGATTTTTCCACAATGTATTGTCTCTGTAGTGCTAGCAGTATAGGACAGGGCTGCTTGTTTGTTGTTGTTTTTTTGTCAGTATAGAGCATAGCTACATTTGGAGGACAAACAGGAAGTTGCTTTATTCAGTAAGACGGTGTCATTTTTACCTAGACTTTATTCTACCTACAACCATAGCTTAACTGATGTGGTTTTATTTTGTCCTCTTTTCACAAAATCCCTTTTCTTTCCCTGACTGGTCACAGGACAAAATTATGTATAAAATGTAGCAGAATAAAAAGATAATGCTTTCAACTTATCATGCAAAGCTATTTTCTCTCTCCTCTTGCTCTCAAAAATTTGAATTTAAATACCTGCTCCTTGTTCACTCAGTAGTATGATCTCATACCCAACACTATCTTAAATGCTCAGAAACTGTAATTTGAATTTTTCAAAGGTTTCTTAGGACAACTTTCAGGAGACTGTTTTAGATGCATTTTGAGGCATAAATCAAAAAGTCTTGTGGCAGGAAGGCGACAAGATAAATGTCCATGAGCTTGTTTACTGCTCTAATCTGTGATTGACAACTCAGGAAATATAATAACCTCTTTAATTGAGGGACTGAATGGCTCAGGAGATTGGTAATGAGCTATGGAAACTTTCAGATCTGGGTACCTATTTTGCATGCAATCTGACTTGATTGTGAATCAAAGTTGTTACTATCTGATAGTTGTTCAGTAATCTATGAAGAATGCATTAGGACTCTCAGTCCAAGTTTCAGTGGACAGGTGTACATCACATGTCAAATACTATTGGTAAAGCAGGTTGGAAAATGTTTGATTTTTCTGCAGAAAATTTGAGCTTTTCAGGGAAAATAAATTCCAAAATGAATTTTTTTGCCAAAAATTTTCATCTGAAAACCAAATACTTCAACTTGGAAATGCTGCTCAGGTGCTTCATGGGAGTGGTACCACCATTCTCCTCTATGGGACAAACTCCATAGCTGGTGTTGCAATAATTAGACCTACAAATTTACTCTGACTGTAAGCTCAACTGTAAAAAGTGTATGAAAGTTCATAAATGTTACAATAAACTATAATATCAAATGCTAATAAAAAGTAAGTCAAGTTGCTCTCAGTAATACTGTAATTAAAGGTTCATTGAGATGTGTGATTCCTATCTGTATTCCACACCTGTGATATGCATGTGCTCCATGCGCTGGAAGTTTTCCCAAGCAGTAACTGTTGACCTGCATGTGAGCAATATCTTCCCTTATACTTCCAACCAGGGGTGTAAGGGGTGATGTGGATTGATGCCTCTCTAGTTCCTTCTCTTACCATAATGGAATAGAGTCCAAAGCAGAAGGAAGGAGGGTGGGTAATTGAATACAGATAGGGACTACACATCTCAAAGAACTTCCAGTTACAGTAAGTAACCTCCTCCTCTTCTTCGAGTGCCGGTCCCTATGTGTATTCCACATGAAGGTGACTGGCAAGCAGTGATCAGCATGGAGGTGGGTGCGAGGAAGCTGTTAATACAGCTTGTAATACAGAGCTGCTTGTACAACAGCCATTCCTACTGCTGCGTCTGCAGCTGCCGCTTGAGTCAGGGTGTAGTGTGCTGTAAATGCATGGACCGATCACTAAGTTGTGGCTTTGAAAATATACTGCAATGGGACATCTGATAAGGATGCTATGGAGGTTGCTTGTGCTCATATGGAGTGAGCTGTAACACTGGGCCAGGAGGGAGAAGCTTTGCTATTTTATAGCATTCTAATATGCATCCTGAGACCAACTCTAGAAATCTTCTGTGAGGATATGGCTTTTCTGCCAGGGTGACAAGGAGTCTTGGAGATTCCTCATAGGTTGGTTCTTTGCAGGTAGAATGCAAAAACATGTCTGACGTTGAGGGAGTGCAGTCTCTTGTCCCCAGGAGAAAGATGGGGTTTTAGAAAAAATATGATTTTAAGTTCTTATGTTCATGAAGCGACCTAAGGGCTAGACCTGATGTCTTTAGGGCAAGAAGCTAGTCAAGGATAACTGTAATGCTCACTGTGTAGAGGAAACAGTGATGGTGTAGTGCCAAAGCCAAGAAACAATGCCATTTAGCTTGGTACCATGCTCTAGATTAATCTTTTCTGCTTTGGTTAAGGATCTCATAGACCAAGGTAGAGCATGAGTGTTCTATTTCTGATACCGATCCAAACACTAGGCTGTGAGGTGGAGTGAGGTCAGGTTGGGGTGCTTGAGGCTTCTGCGGTCTTGAGTTAAGAATTCTGAGAATGGGTGAATCCTCGTTGTTGGGCATGTAGAGATCCTTAAGAGATCTGTAAGCCAGAACTGTTTGGGCCAATAGGGTGATAGGAAGATGATGGTGTCTGTGTGTCAAAAAATCTTCTGGAGAACTTGTTGTATGGGGGGCAGCTGAAAAAGGCATATCTGAGGTCAAATGTCAAAGGGAGCAGGAGAGCGTTGCCCTCTGAGTTGCTGCCTGTAGCTCCCCTGGAATAATACATGAGAAGCATTCTGTTTGTCTGGGACACAAAGAGGTCCCATAGGAGAGTACCCCACTCTGTAAAGATATTGGTCAGAACATGTATTTCCCATTCGTGATCTGTGAAGAGGCTTCTGCTTAGTCTGTCTGCTAGGGAGTTCTGAGTACCTAGGAGGTATACGGCTTGTATGGTAACCTGATTTCTAACACACCAGTTCCACAGTGTGACTGCCTCCAGACACAGGGAATAAGATCTTACCCCTCCCACTTTGTTTATATATATCACTGTAGAGATTTGTCTGATAGGATTTGCATGTGGAGTGAGACTAAGAGAGGAAGGAAAGCCTTGCAGGCAAGGTGGACTACTCTGAGGTCCAGTAAGTTTATATGCAGTCTGACCTCCTGTGGTGTCCATGTACACTGGACAGTGTGTATGTACAAATGAGTGCCCCATCCTCTAAGGGAGGCATCCATCACAATGGTGGCCCTTAGTATGGGAAGGCTAAAGGGGCTCCCCAGCATGACCCTGTTTGGGCTGGACCACCAAGCAAGAGAGGTGAGAACTCCAAAGGAAACAGTGACTCTGGTGTTGATGCTCACCTTGGTCAGTTGGTAGGTTGAGTGGAGTCAAGCTTTAAGGCACCATCAGTGGAGCCTGGCAAAAGGTGTCACATAGGAGCATACAGCCTAAGAGGGAAAGGCAGTAATGCACCATAATTTGGGGCTTGTGGGTAATGTGAGCAATCAGGGTGCTCATCACATAAAACCTGTCTGGGGCAAGGAAAACCGTTCTGTCCAGTTCCAGTATGGCCTCATTTATTGGAAGGGCTACACTGGACATTCCCTATAGCTGTAAGATGTCCAGGAGATGGTGTTCAGGGTCTGTATTTTCCTCCTCATACACCATTGGAACCAGCTGAGGAGAGGGGGAAGAGTGGTAGGACACTTGCAACAGTTCCAAGCATCCGCTATAAGGATCCCCAAGGCCCCAGTACAACCAGAGGAGGGATCCATCAGTCATGGAGGTCCCCATGGGAATCGATAACAGGTGCCCCTGGGGGGGACATAGCAGGAAACTTGGGTGCCTTGGATGTCTGTCTGGCGTCCTGTGCCTTCTTGGAAACATCGGTGGGGCTATTTCCTCTAATTCCTCAAAGTCTGAAGACATTTCCATTGGAAGCGGTGGTACTGTCAGTACCAGAGTGCTCATGTGTGATGGATAGGGATGGGATCTCTCCTGCGACAGCAGCAACAATTTAGCTTCCAGGGTAAAAATGTCTGAATACGGCAGGGCCTGACAGAAATGGAGACTGCGGGTAAGAAAGGAAGACATCCTTCAGAATTAGAAATGTCTCCTTCTGGCCTGGAGTCCCTAGGGACCCAGTTCATCTATCAAAGCCAGACAGTCTCTGTATTACTGAGGCAGTACCAATGATGCATCTGGACCTGCACTCCTGGATAGGAACCCTAAACACAGCCTGCCCCCTTCTCAGCCCATCGGGCATTGTTCCTGGCTGTTCATCTAACTCAGTGGTCAAAATAAAATAAATTTGAGATGCCATAAAAACAAATAAACCCCAAAGTCAAGTCAACAGTGCTGAACACTCATCTACTGAAGTGAATCCAAAAACAATAATATTGGACCATGACTGGGTTATGTTAACACCTTTGGCCCATTTATTCCATCTAATTTAATACAACATTGGATTACATCTCCCATCATTCACCACTGTCTCCTCTCTTCCTGATCCACTGCAGTGCTCCATGGGAAATGTAGTATCCCAGGGAACCAGGCACATAGAGGAGAATGAGGACATGGGGGACATGAAATACAAAATCCCAAATTTCCACCAAAAAAACAATTTTAACAGAAAAATGTTAACCATCTCTAAATATTGGCACTAATTGCAGTTTCCACAGAGGCTAAGGATTTAATAGGTATTGAAAATTAACTACCTTGTCAGCCATTATGATAATAGTTAGATTAAAAAAGATTTTGGTTTAGACAAATGGAAAATAACATGATAGTGGTAAAAGCCAAATAATCACTGGTACACAGTAATGAATAATGAACTCAATGAATACGTAACATATGGAACTCATTGCAACAGTATATTAAGGCAAAGAATGTGGCATGATTCATAAAAGGATCGGCATCAATATGACTAATATCTAAAATAACAGGAGCTAGGTACATGTTTACTGTCCTACCTTCTTAAGAAGGAAACTTAATTATTAACTAATGAAGTCCAATCAAACAATTTTTGCATGTTGTTCTATAATTGTTATGTGGATTCTTATGTCTTCTTCTAAAGCATCTAGAACTAGCTATTCTTGGATAGAGGATAATGGGCTAGATGAATCACTGGTTTGGAATTACCAGTACAGATGCTCCATGGGATACGCAAACCCAACTTACGCAAATCTTCACTTAGGGAAAAAGTTCCATAAGCTTTTTTTTTTTTTTTTTGGCATAATAGGCAGGTATACTTTCCTGACTTACGCAAAATTCGACTTACGCAAGGCGTTCTGAAATGGAACACCTTGCGTAAGTCGAGGAGTGTGTATGGTAATTCTTATGTTCCTATATAAGAAGGTATTACATCTGGCTTCAGGTTGACGCAGGGAAATTTAGGGAGGCCTGAATTGTTGTCTCATCATGTTCAGTAGCTAGAATTCCAGTCTCTAAGCCTGTCATGTTCACATGTTGCATGAGAACTACATTTTTTTAAGTAGTAAAGTTCTGAATTTTGTGAAATGTCTGTTTTTCTCATATTTAATTGGACATTTAAAGTCTAATTTAATACAGTAAGAGTTACTCTGCAAACTAAACATAAAAGCTAATCAGCCCCACCTTTTTTTAGTGAGGGTCACTCATAATTGATTTTTTTAAAAACGAATTGTTTACTGTTTGACACTTTCCCCCACAAAACATCTTACAATGGATTTCAATAGAGTTTAAAAGGCGTGTCTATCTTTCTAAGCAAATGTCCCTACTTGCAGCTTTCAAATGTTGGCAGCTGTACCAATGCTGCTTCCCCCCATCCCCCCATCTGGGGAGTGGTCCCTGTAATTATTACCGCTTAAGAAGAAATTTAATATCTGTTTGCTGTTTAAATTAGAAAGTGACAGTCTCCATAGCAAAAGGATAAAATCATTCTTTCAAGTCCCTAGTTTGATAAGCCCAGAGGCAGCAGCTGCTGTCACTTCAGCTCTTTGTCTTTAAACATGTACTGTTTGGAACCTCAAGATGCATTTATTCTTCCAGCGGAGCCTGAAGCTCACAAAATCATCTTTCAGTGTAAAGAATATAAATGTAACCAAATTGTTCCTCACTGGTACTAAGCTAAATAACCTCAAGCATGCTTCATCTGGAGGTAGATGTTAATGTGCCAGCATCTAAAATACATGCATGTCAATTCCTATGTTCTAGACTGCATAGTGATATCTCTTAAAGTTTCTTGTTTCAAACCCAACCAGGAAAAAATATTTAAAACTGCACACATTCTCTAGCCAGAAGCATAGAGTCTCTTTTATGTGTCATATTTGAACACACAGATCACTTTCTTACTTCATTTTCCTGAAGGTTGGAGAGCAAAGAAATTATAACCACCCAGCTCTCATCTCTGCTAATAATCAGTTCAGAAGAACTGGATCTCTCCTGAGTTATATTTAGAATTAATTGGAGATGAATACATAGCACAGAATGTAATTTGTGGGTGGTTTTGCAATACATGTGATGAGTTTGCTCTGCTGTTAGTGGTGGGGTCATGTTATTTGTTTGTAGGTTACATGGACAACCAATTTTTATTTATAAAAACGTTAATGACTGCTGAAGGTTACGTGAATTTTAGCATGAATAGTGATTCACCTTCCAACCAGTGGTGCATTATTCATTATTCATGCTTCATTATTTGCTATTTCTTAGTAATTATTCTCCTATTTAAGAATTTTTAGTCCTCCAGTCAGAGAGCAGAAAATACCATGTGATTCAGGTGACAAATAATAGACCAAGAATACTATGTAGCAAACAACTGAAAATATATTTAGAGCTTGCTAAAACTCAGAACTTCCATTTCATGGGAAATTTTGACATGTAACCATTTGTTTTCATTCTAATTTTGAACAAAACCAAATACTTTTGAAATCCCCCATGAAAAGGAAAAGCCAAAAAATAGTTTTCAAAACATTTCATTTTATAAATGTTTTTGAAATTCTGTTTCAAAATAAAATTTGATATAAAATTTATTTTATGTTATGATTTTTCATTTTATTATTACATGTATTATTTGTATATTATTTCACCACATCACTAGGATTATATAGTACTTACAGGTCATAATATAACATGTCTTGTTATGACATAACATAATAGTTGAAAAATTCCATTGATTTCTTTTATATTTTTATTTTTTAAATGATTATGCATAGCTGTTACTTGGTACTGATTAAAATATCTCATTTTATTTTCTAGATCAAAGTGTTTCCTGTTTGTATTGCAATGAAACAGTTTGACATTTACACTTTGATCTAGAAAATAAGAAAAGCACTCAGACTCCTAATTAGAGGCACTGCTGTTTTCAATAATATGCTGTTATACAGTTCTAAAATACTTTTGTGGGAAAATGTCAAAATAGATGCCATTTCATGAAAAATGTTGGTTTAGTTGAATTGATATTTTTGGGTAGAAAACTATTGACAAAAATTTTCTGACCAGCTCCAGACATATGCAACATGAATAGCTCATGAACAATAAATGGGTTGAATTTTGTTTGTACAGGGTGTGGTCAAGATCTTCAGCAGGTGAAAATTGGTATAGCACCATTGATTTAATGCAGCTAGCATTCATAGATATATCTAGTGCCTACTGGGACCAGAAGTAAATGAATGTGGTTCACTGGCCATAATGAATGACCCATAATTAATTCTGCAAAATAATAGCACTCAGACACTTTGCTGATGGGGAGCCAATGTAAATAATGAAAACTTTTGTAGAATTCAAGTAGGGCTGTCAAGCGATTAAAAAATAATTGTGATTAATTGCGCAATTAAAAAATTAATCACGATTAATTGCACTGCTAAAGAATAATAGAATACCATTTATTTAAATATTTTGAATGTTTTCTACATTTTCAAATATATTTATTTCAATTACCACACAGAATACAAAGTATACAGTGCTCACTTTATATTATTTATTTATTACAAATATTTGCATGGTAAAAACAAAAGAAATATTTTTCAATTAATCTAATACAAATACTGTAGTGCAATCTCTTTTGCTTGAAAGTGTAACTTATAAATGTAAAATTATGTACAAAAAAATAAATACACTCAAAAAAACAAAACAATGTAAAACTTTACAGCCTAATGTCCACTCAGATCTACTTCTTGTTCAGCAAATCGCTCAGAAAAGCAAGTGTGTTTACATTTGCAGGAGATAATGCCCGCTTCTTGTTTACAATGTCATCTGAAAGTGACAACAGGTGTTTACATGGCACTATTGTAGCAAGATATTAATGTGCCAGATGTGCTAAAGATTCATAGGTCCCTCCATGCTTCAACCACCATTCCAGAGGGCATGCATTCATGCTGATGATGGGTTCTGTTCGATAATGATCCAAAGCAGTGTGAAATGTCGCATATTCATTTATATCATCTGAGTCAGATGCCAGCAACAGAAGTTTGATTTTCTTTTTTGGTGGTTCGGGTACTGTAGTTTCCGCGTCAGAGTGTTGCTCTTTTAAGATTTCTAAAAGCATGCTGCACACCTCATCCTTCTCAGAGTTTGGAAGGCACTTCAGATTCTTAAACCTCAGGTCGAGTGCTACAGCTATCTTTAGAAATCTCACATTGAGGTACCTTCTTTGCATTTTGGCAAATCTGCAGTGAAAATGTTCTTAAAACGAACACATGTGCTGGGTTATCATCTGATTTTGCTATAACATGAAATATATGGCAGAATGCAGGTACACATACAATTCTCCCCCTAGGAGTTCAGTCATAAATTTAATTAACACATTTTTTTAACGAGCGTCATCAGCATGGAAGCATATCGTCTGAAATAGAGGCTGAAGCATGAAGGGGCATATCTGGCATATAAATACCTTGCAATGCTGGCTACAAAAGTGTCATGCAAACACCTGTTCTCATTTTCAGGTGACATTGTAAATAAGAAGCGGGCAGCATTGAGTCCCGTAAATGTAAACAAACTTTTTTGTCTTAGCGATTGGCTGAACAAGAAGTAAGACTGAATGTACTTGTAGGCTCTAAAGTTTTGCTTTTTTTTTTTTTTTTTTTTTTTTTAGTACAGTTATGTAACAAAAAAAATCAACATTTGTAAATCGCACTCTCACAATAAAGAGATTGCACTACAATACTTATATGAGGTGAATTGAAAAATACTATTTCTTTTGTTTATCATTTTGCACTTCAAATATTTGTAATAAAATAATAATATAAAGTGTGCACTGTACACTTTGTATTCTGTGTTGTAACTGAAATTAATATATTTTGAAATATATTTATATATAATATATATTTAGAAAAACATCAAAAATATTTAATACATTTCAATTGGTATTCAATTGTTTAACAGTGCAATTAAAAGTGTGATTAATCATGATTATTTTTTTTTAATCACAATTAATATTTTTGAGTTAATCATATGAGTTAACTGAGGTTAATCAACAGCCCTAAATTCTGGATATATTCAGAAACAATTTGCTAACAGAAAGACTGCATTCATGGTCTGACTTATTATTAAACTAGCAACACTAGGTATAACTTCAGTATAATTTATTATTTTTGAGGAGGTGAAATTAGGAGGAGGCAGTGTAGTGGGGCCTAGAGATCTTTTTCATTACTGTTCTCTCTTTGTCATTACTGTTCTCTGTCTTTTTTCAGCAACACATCAGGTGACAGCAAGTTGCTCATAAAGATCTTGTTTATGGCATTGAAGATGCTTGGCTATTGTAACACAGGTAAATGCTTCTGGAATACAGATGAACACTTGTTGGTAGCACCATTTGGAAAGGTTTTTCACCATAATTCATCTAAATAGACTTGTTTTCCTCAGTTACAGCTTCACTGAATATTGTGTGAGGTAAAGCTTGGCCAAATGCCTTCTTTTCCCTGATCTGCTTATTCCATCTTTCTCGCAACACATGACCATCCATAAGTTCTAAAAGCAAGCAGGCCAATTTTTCTTGCTAAATATTGAAATAATAAATTTGGAAACTCTTATATATTACAATATTAGTTTGCTGGACCCAATGGACCAGAAAAGCAGGTTGGTAACCATTTTCCAACAGACTGTGTGTTAATGTCATTGTCCTATTTAAATTTCATCTGTCTTCTGTGCGCTTCAGAGGTTAAAAAAAATGCAAGATAAGACAGTAATATCATCTTACTGTGTTAAAGATACCTATTAGTCATGTCCCAGGCAAATAGGAATTTATGACTCAGACATAATTCTTCCAAATATGCCTGCTGTTCATAAAAGGCAAAGATATATGATTCAAAATAACATTGAGACAGGAATAATTTTACACTTCACTTTGCAACATTGACTTTCCTCCAGAATGTACAGCAAAATCTCTATGTTTTATGAATAGTTTTCTGTCAATACAACAGATTTATGGCTCAGAATTCCAAATCAAGTGAAGAGGAGATCAGCTCTGATCGAGAAGAAAGGAAAATGTAGATCTTTCCTACAAGTATCTGTGTGCTATTGGGAAATCGAGACACATGCCACACATTCTGTATGATGGCTTCAATTAAATGTCCCTTTTGTCAAAATTGACCATGGCAATAAATACGGTTAATGGGCAGGACCTTCCCCAGGACATTTTTCTGATTCCAATTCTAGCTTGCAACCACAATTGCTTCATTCTGAAAGCAACAGTTTATAGAAGGGGTGGTAAACATTACTAAGTATTGTATGTATGCAGAATAAATGCTTGAGGAAGAGACACAATTGTTGAATTGCAAGTTTTACCCGTGCTTTCAACAGCCACTAAAGGATCTCCCTCTAGAGCTGACATTTTTGCATTTAATATCACATATTTGTGGGTTGGTGGTGGTTTTTTTTTGTTTTTTGGGTTTTTTTTTTTTTTTTTTGAGGTTGACATGATTCACGTCTTTTGTTCCTGTTAAAATAATAGATTCATACTATAAATCTATGAGTTAAGGACACACCATTTTCCCAATGAAGACAAGGCCTATAGGGCATTCCCGTTGTGGCCTCCTAGTAGTGCTGGAAGGGGATGCAGGAAGGGAAATGGTGTGTTTGCAGCTTTCTTAGTGAACAGCAGCCATTCAATCCAAGTCTACAACCAGAGACAGGATTTTTTGTATGAGCCTCCAAAACTATCACTCCTGCTTTGATCACATTGTTATGCACAGAGCTGTGCAAAGAGTTTGAAAGATAATTATAAAAGATACACTCAAACATAACTATTTTACATTCAAAGTAATTGTATGAGTGTGTATCCTTAAGTCAGACTCCTCTTGCAGAATTGGGGCCCCGCTGCTAATTTCTTTCTTCCCAACAATAATTTATCTGGGTTTCATACATACACTTATAAGCCTATCTTCACAGGAGAAGGGCTTGAAATGTTCATTCTAAAAAAAATGGATGTTTTTCCCATGTGGTACCCAAAGGCCATTGTTTGCTCTAGCTGATGTGCCCCTTCCTGTTCATCAGTTAAATGCAGTATGTCATGACTGCCTCCCTCTGCTTTGCTGATAGACTTAAAAGTTCACTCATCTCTCCTTATTGCTTATGAAATATGTTTTAAATTGAACTGCAATACTCACCTACTTCAATAAAAAAGTATTTATTGTAATGCAGAGGCAGAGGAGAAATCTCCTAAGAGGAATTTCCTCTTTCAAAATCAGCAACAGTGTTTTTAGGCAGAAATACCAGCCAACAGAAAGTTAGAGGCTTAACTGTTTTCACAGGCATTTCAAAAGGGGCTAGATGTCAGCATATTTAAGGTGGAGGTACATATTGTTCCTGATAGGATAAAAGGATGAAGAGAGCTAATCACTTGCTGTCAGTTCATTTGTGAGATGTCACCATTTTTATTCTGCATATACCTAGTTCAGTAGGATGCGTGCATTTTTAGAAATGGAGATAACTAGCAAACATACAAAGCCACCCATACTTAGAGATACCATTGACATTTTCCATTACACGTGTAATTCCTTATTTTAATGTGCATTCTAAACCTATACAGAAGGGTCCTTACTAAACTAGGGATACAAATAGTTTGTCAACATAGGTGAAGAGATCAAGGGTAGCCATTGAGACATCTCTTACAGTTGGACTGGAGCCATTATACACCTTTCTCCTAGTTAGTCTGTCAATATCCTATGGTGAGTTGCCTTTTACAATAATTCATGCTATTTCCTGTTTCATAACTCATTCTTTGATACCAGCTAAAGCAATCTATAGATGTAAGTATTAGAACATGACGACCTGGTTTCACATCCTGCAATTAAAAGGCAAGTGAAAATCCCAACATTGCTTCCAACTCAATGACTCGGTGAAAAAACAGCAAGATTGAGAAGAGAAGATACCTTTTGTTGTCTTTGCATGCAACAATACACAATATTTAGCTCTCACTTGCTTTCCTGATTAGTTTTTTATCTGCATACACCATATTTTCTTGTGATCTGCTGTTCACATAGTTAGAGAGAGCAGGGCCCTTTGCTCCTATACAAATAGGCAATTGACCTACAACTCAACAGCATTGTCTGAAAGGTATTCAGATAGTGAAAAAGGAAACAAACAGGAAGCAAAGGTACACAGAACATAGTGCCACAAACTGGTATTTGCTGATGGCATACAAGATACTTTTTCTAGTAAATTCATTTCCTGAGATGTAAAATATGAAAGGATTCAATTCTGAACATCTTCATCAACAGCCAGCCAGAAGAATCTGATATTCTGATTCAATCTTTTTCATTGCACATGTGATCTGCTACCTTGATACTACAGTATTACCACCCCAATCATTCACCATGACCCAGCCCCCAAAATCTTGAGATTAAAAAGCATAAGGTTGATAAATGATAAATTTGGGGTTCTTTATACTTGCCTTCTGGCACTTTAACCTTCATGGTGCTTGTTGGGCATGTTTTCAAGCTTTTATCTGTACCCATGAGGGCTAGAACCTTATTTTAAAAATATGAAAGACAAAATACTCATGAAATTGCAAGATCACAGGAGCTGGGGCTTCAAGAAATTATACAAGATTGGCAACACTGTTACTATGGAGATATTCCAGTACTGTTCTCTGTACAGTTAGTGGCAAGACAATTCTGTTACCTTAATACACGAGGACCCTGGTACCAGGATTAATGAATGACATGTCCGGGGACTCTTTTGATATTCCCAAGGGTGTATCTCTTCTAGTAGTACTGTTCTACTGGAAGTACCGCAGAATTCTTAGACAGTTCTTGGAAGAATATGAGCTAAACCAATCAGAGTGTTTTCTCACTGCACCTCCTTAACTAAGTGTGTCTGTAACCACATTCTGCTTTCCAGGTTTATGGTGAACTATAAAAGTGTATTAAAATCTCTTCAGGAGTTTGCTTTGTCAGGGGTCACTGTAGAGTACTGTGGTCTATAAAGCCTACAAATACTGTTACTAGCAATTATGGATGATATGCTTGAGTGCCTCCACAATATCCCAACATCATCCATAGATGAATACTTGTTCTGTCTTACACTCAATTTCTCACTCCCCTAAGCCACTATCTGTATTCACAGCACCATGCTCAATCCACTCAAATACAAATCTAACATAATTCTCTGATATATCATATTCCCACAAATGAACAGGTTAGGTCTGAGAGTTTAAACACCATATGATTTAGCAGCTTTCTAAGAGACACTTTGTCTTCTTCACTCCACAAAATTTTCCCAAAACTGTAGAAGCCATGAAGAACTACAAACCACTGTACTGCCTCTAGGTTTGTAGGACTCTTCTAGTTCTTTAATTTCCTGTCCAAGGAAGTTTATGTGAGACCTAGTTAAATGACATTTGTTCCCTAACAGTTCAAAGTCTAACTCCTTAAGGAGAAATAGAACCCTCTAAGTCCCCAGAAGATGTTGCTTCCATATTTTATGGAAACTAGTGCTGGGCAGAAAATGGAAATCCCTACCCACACAAAAATAATCACATGGGGGGGGGGGATTTCATCTCAAAACATGACAGAAGTCTAAAACATTAAATTTTTACAGGAAGGGATTTCTAGAAAAATTTCATCTGGGGAGAGCCAAAATGGATTTTTTTCTCTTGCTGGCAGTCCACCTGAATAAGTTTGCCCATTTCACTTTCTCCCTGCAGACAGAAAGACAAATTGACAAGAGCCTTCCAGGTGAGCGGTTAGAGGTGGTGTGCCCTGTATTTTTGCATTTCTGCCTCCCTCCATGCCAATCCTAGCTGCTGGAGAGGCAACTGGATGGCAGGGAAGCCGAGAGCTGGGTGCTCATAGGCTTTAAGGCTAGAAGGGACCATTATGATCATTTAGTGTGACCTCCTGCACATCGCAGGCAACAGAACCTTGTCTACCCTCTCCTGTACTAGACTTGTAACCTCTGGCCGAGTTACTGAAATGATCAAATCTTGATTTAAAGACTTAAAGTTATGGAGAATTCACCATTTACTCTGGTTCAAACCTGCAAGTAACTCAAACCCCAGGCTGCAGAGGGAGGTGAACCCCCCAAGGTCTCTGCCAATCTGACACGGGGGAAAATTCCTTCCTAACCCTAAATATGGTGATCAGTTAGACCCTGAGCATATGGGCAATACCCACCAGCCAGACACCTGGGAAAGAATTCTCTGTAGTAACTGCACATTCATCTTCTAGCATCCCATCTCCATCTGGAGATATTTGCTAACAGCAGTCATGAATGGGACATATTCCACTGTAGGCAATCTCATCAGACCATCCCCTCCATAAAATTATAAAGCTCTGTTGGAAAACAAGTTCATATTTTTTGCTCCCACTACTTCCCTTGGAAGACTGTTCCAGAACTTCAGTCTTCTGACAGTTGGAAACATTTGTTTAATTTCAAACTTAAACTTCTCGATAGGGATTTTTTATCCATTTGTTCTTCTGCCAACATTGGCCCTTAACTTAGATAACTCCTTTCCCTCCCTGGTTTTTATTCCTCTGATGTATTTATAGAGAATATCATATTTCCCTGCAGCCTTCTTTTGGTTAGGCTAAACAAGCCAAGCTCTTTGAATCTTGTCTCATAAGGCAGGTTCTCCTTCCTGTGATCATCTTGGTAGTCCATCTCTGCACCTTTTCCAATTTGAACTCATCTTTTTTTAAAATGGGAGACCAGAACTGCAAACAGTATTCCAGTTGAGGTCTCACCAGTGCCTTTTATGATGGTAACAGCAGCTCCCTATCTCTACTGGTGATAGGATGCATCAGACGATGTATTCTAGGATTGCAATAACTTTTTTTATGGCCTCATCACATTGGCGGCTCATAGACATCTTGGATCAATCAATATACCCAGGTCTTTCTCTTTCTCTTCCAACTGATAAATTCCAAGCTTATAGCAAAAAATATTTTTGTTAGTCCCTACGTGAATGACCTTCCACTTTTTACTATTACATTTCATCCCATTTCTATTACTCCAAATTTCAAGGTTGTCCAAATCTTCTTGTATGATATTCCAGTCCTCTTCTGTATTGACAATACCTCCCAACTTTGTTTCATATGCAAATTTTATTAGCACAATCCCACTTTTTCTGCCAAGATTATTAACAAAAATGGAAAATAAGATTGGTCCCAAGACCAATCTTTGAAGAATTACACTAGTAATCTCCCTCCAGCCTCCCTCACCTTTCAGCATGACCTGTTGTAGTCTCCCCTTTAACCAACTTCTTACCCACATTTTGATTCTCATATTAATCCTCATCTTCTTCAATTTAACTAATAATTACTCATGAGGAATTGTATCAGATTCCTTACTGAAATCCAGATTCATTAGATCTACTGCATTTCCTTTGTATAGAAAATCAGTTATCTCAAAAAAAGAGATCAGGTTAGTCTGGCACGATCTACCGTTTACCTGTAAGTCCTTAACCACTTTCTCTTTCAAAATTTGTTCTAAGACTTTGCATAAAATTGAGATTAAACTATCAAGCCTGTAGTTTCCCAGATCGCTTTTTCCCCCTTTCTTAAATATAGGTAGTATATTTGCAATTCTCCAGTCATAGGGTACAACCCCCGTGTTTACAGATTCACTACAAATATTTGCTATTGGGCTTGTGATTTCCTGTGCCAGTTCCTTTAATATTTTTGGATGGAGATTATCTGGGCCCCTCAATTTAGTCCCATTAAGCTGTTTGAGTTTGTCTTCCACCTCATATGTGGTAATTTCTACTTTCATATTCTCTTTCCCATTAGACACCCAGCCAATGATGCCAAGCTCCTCATTACTCTTTTTAAAAACTGAGGCAAAGTATTAGTTTAGGTGTTGGGCCATAATCTTTAAATTCCAACCCATTCTCAGTGCTTAGGGGTCTCACGTCTTCTTTCCTTGTTTTCTTTTTATTTATATGGCAGATCCCAAGCACTAATCCAGTGAAGTCTCTGTTACCTTTCTTCCCCAAAGTGAATTTGATCCAAACAGATTCCATTTCATCCATTCCATCACTTCTAATTTCTTTATAGTCCGCCTTGCCATTAATATATAATGCTACTCCACCACCTTTACCTAACTGTAAGAGAAGTTAAGCACTAAAACAAATTATCTAGGCAGGTTGTGGAATCTTCGTCATTGGATATTTTTAAGCGCAATTACACAAACATCTGTCAGGGATGGTTTAGAATATTTACTCCTGCTATGAATGCAGGGGACTGGACTAAATGTCCTCTCAACATTTCAATTTTCCAAAAAAGGTATTTTCCACTGGAAAGTATCTCTGTCTTAAAATTCCTAATCACCTCTGATTGAAACAAATTAAGTAATTGATGCAGGTGTCTCCAATTTTCAAGACTTTGGATAGACTCTTAATTTCCCAATGGAATGTCACAGATACATTCTTCAGTCTGTTATTATTATTTATATCACCATAGCACCTAGGAGGCCCAGTCATGGACCAGGTCCCCATTGTGATAGGTTGTGTACAAACAGAACAAAAAGACAGTTCCTGTCCCAAAGAGCTTGCAGAATGGCCTTCATCTGATACTAGAACAATCTCTAGAGTGTCAAAAAGGGATTTTTCTTGCTCTTCCTTCACCATTTCAGTTTGATGGTATTCAGGCACCAAATCAATATTGCTAAATGTTCTTGCTCCTGCCATCTTAGTCAAGCTGCTAGCTATGTTAAGGTGTTGGTTGCCTGCCTTAAACTGGCAATTAAGTCTCCTATGCTAAACACGCATTGCTCTGTCTCCATAGAACTTCTAGACAATTACAGTTGTGGGACATAGATTGCTCAGTGAGACCATTCTCTAGCATAACTTTTTTTTTTTTTAAATGTTAGCTAGCAGGGTAGGCAGGATCTGTTATATGACCTACCTCACTGGAACACTTTCATGTTTAAGGACTGTCCAATGCTGCACTCAATCATATATGCCCAGCTTTAGTTTTCCATTTAGAACATGTTGGTATTTTGTAGAAAAAGCTGTTTGAATTGCTATCTTTCATTCCTTTTTACTGAGGATACTATCAAGTCTGCTCAATCATTTACTGAATGGGTTGCTTTAGAGTCTTGGTTCCTGTGAGCTTCTGAGACAACATAACATTAACTTTGCCCATGTTCTAATATTTCACCAGCTGAACATTTTTTGCAGTCATGTTGATTGCTCCTATGTGGAATTCTTCTTCTGAAGCAGCTTAAAACAGAATTCTGCTGAATGCAGTCAACCCTATTTAGTGGAGTTTGACATGAGCAGCACATTGCACTAATGTGTTCTGCAATTTTCCCCACACATTAAACTAACTTGGACCTACCATAATCTACTCTCAGGTACATTGCTAACAATGTAAAAATATATTTTAAAAAAAAACCCTAACAGATACTGCAACATGACAACTCAAATCCTCTAGGTATTTCTTTAAACAAATAAATTTGTAGTTAGTCAATCTCTTGGCATTTTATTTTGTTCACACTCCAAAAACAGTAATCATACATTATAAAATCTACTTGATCATATAAAAGACTGTCAGATATTTTTCATACTGAAGTTATTTACCATTCTTTATTTCTCTGTGCCACTAATATTGGGGAACTGTCCTTTTTCCAAAAATGAGCTATTGCACATCTGGCTGCCAACTCGTGTTCTCAATGGGTCCTTCCCCAAGTAAATTCTTACTGTAAACTAGTAGAATTACTATGGGCTTAGTCCAGTAAATATTGTGGTTTTCTGTTTAGCATTGGCATACAAATAGCTTTTTATGTGTGCTATTTGAATAGTTGCTGATGAAGGCGTACTATCACACACTAACACAATTACTCACTCAGTGTAGATGGGTACTCTTAGTAAAACCTCTAGCTTTAGGGTTCCATGCTCTTGAGTTAGACATTTATTTTGGGTGGCCTTAATCTACTGGCCTGGGTTGCATTTAAAAATTAATTTCCCTTATCCCATGAAAGGGAATCTATGAATAACTTAACATGAAGATCATTTCTGTTTGTAGACAAATAACTAGGGCAAATAATTTAATATACTGCTCAGATTAACCTAGCAGGAGGTTTGGAATTAACAGATGAAAATTTTAAGTGAACACCATTCTCTGCTTTCTCATTCAGAACCCTGTACATAACCATCTGATCCATAGGCTTAGCCAGTATTTTCTTTTCTTCTTCACCAACAGATCATGTAGTTTGCCCATTAAACCTTCTGTAAACAAACCTTTCACATGAGGCTCCTTCCTTGCTTGTCTCTGGGCAGAAGCACTTTTCTGAAAGCTGATTTGAGACTCAGTGCACCAAGTTTTGCTTCACCTGAACCATCTCTTATTTGCTTATTTTGCTTATTTGTACAGGGACAGCTATATGCAACAGTCACTGGAAAAGAAACATGATTATGTAGGGGATCACCTGCTTGGAATTACCTGGCATGCTATGTCTTCCAATTTCAAAGAGCTAGTCCTTCTTTGGAGTGACTATATGAATTTTTACTTAACTCTTTATGTGATCCACAGTCACTGAAAAGCTGGTGGTAAAAGGCCTTTGCATCACCAAAAATACTGCCAGGTATTTAATTCCCTATTCAGACCACTCCTTCAGAGAGATTAAAAATTCAGCATCTGTTAAGCACTCCCAAATTCCACAGTCATCTATATAAACTCTTCTGATGAGGAGGTATTTGGCCAAAGGAAATGTTGTCCAGTGGTTAGAGCACAGGCCTGGGATTCAGAAGACCCGTGTTCAATTGTATGCTCCACCTGAGGTTTCTCAGGCAAGTCACTTACTTTACTTTCTCTGTGCCTTGGTTTCCCTATCTATAAAATATTACTTCCCTAACTCACGGGGGTGTTGTGAAGTTAAATACATGGAAGATTTTGAGGCACTCAATACTACAGTAATACGGACCATATAGAAACCTCAGATACAGAAAATGTATTCCTCTAACACAGGGGTCGACAACGTTCGGCACGCGGCTCGCCAGGGTAAGAACCCTAGCGGGCCAGGCCAGTTTATTTACCTGCTGACGCGGCAGGTTCGGCCGATCGCGGCCCCCACTGGCCACGGTTCGCCGTCCCGGGCCAATGGGGGCGGCGGGAAGTGGCGCGGGCGAGGGATGTGCTGGGTGCTTACCCTGGCGAGCCGCGTGCCGAACGTTGCTGACCCCTGCTCTAACACAAATGGGCCTCCATCATGTTTGGTGCTTTTAGGCATAATAATAAAAGTCAGTAAATGTCCATTGTTTGCTAATTGCAACAATTATTTCCCTTGATGGAAGAAATTTATTGATGACAATGTAAGGCGTTGAAACACAGACACAAGTGAGAACCTCTGGCAGAAAATTTGTTTCAAAACTGGAAATGAGCCCAAGACATACATTTCGGATCTGGATCCAGATATAAACTTTGTAAAATTTAGAGTATGGTTCAAGCCTACCTGTTTTATATCAGTAATCATACATGCACACAGGACTATAGTTTGGCCTTAATGTAAAAGTGCAGCACCACCAACTGTTAGAGGTGCTATTTATCATTATAGTATTTTATAGTTTTGTCTTTGTTAGGAAGTTTGTTTTCTCTCAGAGACAGGAATTTGGGTAGTATCACTCAGGGTGTAAAAATCTGTTTGTACTGATGGCCTGTTTTCACTATCGGGGTAAGTCGACCTAAGTTACGCTACTCCAGCTACATGAGTAAAGTAGCTGGAGTAGATGTAGCTTAGGTCAACTTACCCTGATGTCTTCATTGCCCTACGTCGATGGGAGACACTCTCCGGTTGACTTACCATACTTTGCTCAGAGATCTGGAGTACCGGGGTCAACTGTAGAGTGCTCTGCCATCGATTCAGCGGGTCTTCACTAGACCCGCTAAATTGACTCCCGTTGCATCGATTGCAGCAACATCAATCTCCCTGGTAGTGAAGACAAGCCCTGAGTAAGAAACAGTGTTTGCAGAACTACTTTAAACTATGATCCCACTGTGGATAAGACAGAAATGAGGGAGTTAAGGATTCAGAAGCTATCTTGATCTAAGCTAAGCTCTTATGAGTATCTCTAGGGAGTATTTACATTTGATTCACCAGTCTTGAGAGTGATCAGACACTGAAATTTGCTTTTTGAATACCAAAAAAGGCCCTAGCTTATAGGGGGTTTATCTAAAGAAAGGCTTGACCATTTGTTATGCAAAATAATTGAATGTCTGCAGAAAAATTCATCTTATGTTGTCATAAAAATAATGTATTTCTATATATAACCTGAACTATTGAGGTAACTTATTACATCCCACTGTCTGTCATTTTAAAATTGTACCACTTTGTTGAAGGTATCTGAAAAGAAATGCTTTACATAAGAATATTTACTATTGTAAATAGTTGCAGAAATGTAAACTATCAATATTTAAAAACAAACACAAACCTCTAAACACCACAATACTTAACCTATTATAATATTTAATATGAACAAAGGGGAAGTCTGCATCCTTCATGCATTTCTCCATCAAATTCATTTATATAACTTAAGCTAATTGTGTTAAAATACTGAATTATTTCTTGGAATGTAAGCTCTTTCTGTTATGTATTTTTACAGTGCCTAACATAGTTGAGCCCTGGCGCTTCAGTTCTATGGCAACATAAACAAACAAACAAACAAACAACAATAAAAAATGTCCTCACTTATCAAAAGCCTACAAAATACCATCTTTGTGTAAATGGGTATTTCTCCCCTTCTCTCTAAGCTTTCAGGTAGCTAAAAATGGTTCAAAGTTTTGTCATTTTGTTGTAAGACACATGGTAGAACTAAACTCTTACCTAAAGTTATATTAGTAGGGTGCTTGATACCTCTAACTTTTTGAAAGTCAAACATGCTGCAGCTACTGAAACATCAACTTAAATGTGTAGCTCTTCTGTTGTTCACCATTATATATATTTTTGCTGAGTCCTTTTTTAGCCCCATCCTGCTTTGCTATGCACTTAAGATTTAGTGCAACCATCATTATCAGCAAACATAATAAAATCTCACAGGATTTAGAGGTACTGTATTTGTAATTGCATGCGCTCTATGTGAAGGAGGACTAGCAGCATATACACTGACCTATGCCAACACCATTATTAATTCTTCAGGTACTGTAAGTAGCTTCAGGCTACAGAAAATAATTTACTCAGAAAAGCAATAGGAACTTTCACAAAAGCCTATCATGTGAATAGTTTTGTTTTGTTTTTTTCAGCTCTAAACACAAGCGAACAGTGGTATCAAGGTATTAAACAGCAAATATCTCAAAGCAGCATTATGTTTATTACCTATTGCTCTGTTAATGTATGATTTTCCTTATTATATTTATTACAGTGGGTGTTTTAAAATCTGCTGATTTAGAATTGGCAATGTTTTTTCACCTGCTATTACAACCTGTCAAATAATTTAGTTGTTCTTCCCATAGAGTTGCAGAAAGGCATGTTAGAGAATTTAGTTAACATTGCAACAGAACTGAGTGCCTTGAAATGCAGCAGAATTCCAGGGGCCCTGGAAATACAACAGATGAGTCATTGGAAAATACTGGTGTTCTTACAAATTTACAAGCTAATTTACATTAATTCATCAATGTATTATGCTTTAAAACAGAGTAAAAATAAATCTTCCAGCTGCAATGCAGGGAGGAAGGTAAAGCTTCAAAAGGTCCTATTTGCAGAAACAGCAGAGATTTTTTTCAGGAATATTACAAAATTCTGCAAGGGAGAGAGGTAGTGACCCTCAAAAGCCATATGTTCTAGGGGGTGAAGCACATGTCTAGGAGACCAGGAGTCCTTGAGTTTTCTTTCTACTTCCTTTGCCATACACTAACAGCACATATATGAAGTAGTTATATATTGTTCCCATTTAGTGATAGGCAAACTAAGCCTCAGACACACACCAAGCAGCTGTCAGAACAAGAATTTCCAAAGTGTCCCTTATTACAAGAGATGTCTCTTTTCTCCCCCTCTCTGTACAGCAAGATCAGGAGTTGCTGAGTGCTGCAAAAAACATCAAGGAAATACCCGGGGTGAATGTAGGTGAGTAATTTATTAATTAATTATTATTGTTATTATTATCAGGAGGAGGGGTGGGGCAGAAGTGCTAAAAAAAAAGTCCCTTATTTTTGAAATACAATGTTGGCAACCCTAGCAGAACCAGGATCAGAAGGCAAATTTTGTAATGTCTAGGCCTTTACCTAATTTGCTAGATCACAGTGCCTCATAGGCACTCACCTTTCTCTGGGCCACATTTTCTCCATATTTAAAATGACTGCAACAATTTTTACCATAAATACATTTTAAATATATTCCCAGCATAGATCTTGGTGCTTCAGCCAGAGGGAGAAAACAAAGTGCATAATGGGAGATGTAGACAGGGCAGGGAGCTGGGCCCTTAGTGGGAAAGGGGGCAAGAGGGACACAGAATTACAACTTGCATAAGGCACCATGGCAGTTCAGACACACAAAGATTGATGTCCATCTGAAGTGAAATCTTTTGTTTTGGATCAACTAACCAATCTTAAACATTTTGATTCAATCAAAAGCATCATAAAAAGACTTATTTACATTTCCAAATCATTTTTTCCTGAATTTTATATTATTCAAAAATATGTGGGGTTTTTTACCTTTCTGCTCAATTCTGCTCCCCTTCCACCCCACATACCCTGAACATGGTGTCAAAATGCCAAAATTTCCAACAGGATGGAAATTCAATTTTTCTCTCAGCTCTAGGGACAAGCAAACCTCCCCAGAGATGCTAGGGCATGATGACAAATCAACAATGTATATACTATTTCAGCTATGTGACAAATGATTAATGTGTGAGTTCATTTAGACTCAGTTAAAAATGATTAACCATGGTCACATCAATAAACTAGATAGAAAACGGGATCATTAGGGCATTTTTCAGGTAGGTCAGAGCGCAG
Organism: Trachemys scripta elegans; assembly: GCF_013100865.1. Taxonomy (NCBI): domain Eukaryota; kingdom Metazoa; phylum Chordata; order Testudines; family Emydidae; genus Trachemys; species Trachemys scripta. Next base: position 137,161,891 of record NC_048299.1, read on the forward strand.
CAGTATATAAAAATACTGCAATTTTAAAATAACCTTATTTTGCTAATGTTGTGCAATGGCATAGTTATTCTGTAATTTAGCATGCTCCTTACCTATGATCATACAGCACACAATGTAAGAACTACAGGTAGCAACAAACAAACAACATCAATTGGTGTAAAAGCTGATGTAAATTGCTTCACTTGAAAACTCGGTTGTTGACTCCATAGACACAAAGCAGAGGCGCTGAAAACTCAGAGCTCCAAGGACTTGTCTACATTGTGGACATATCAGTTGCTTATCCGAGTAAACATCTAGGAATGTATAGTAGCAATAGGTCTATGAGATAAACTGGGTTTTTATGATTAAAGGGTTCTATAAGCAAGTAATGAAAATCTTGAATTCAATATGATATTTACTGAGAGGCAATGGGGAGACTTAAGGGTGGGAGTGATAACATGGCAAACACTAGTCCCGGCAAGGGTTTGAGCCATTGTATTTTGAATGAATTTATGATGAGAGGTACAGTAGCCTTCAGGGATGCTTACAAACTAAGAATTAAAATAATCAGACTAGAAAAAAGAAATTAATCTGTCAATCTGAAAAGTCTCTTTGGTCAAGTAATAGTAAAGCCGTAACATCTGTTTGAATAAGGTAAGAAATTATTAGAAACATCACCTAAAATTAGAACAGAAAAGAACCCCAAACTTTTTGGAGATTTGAAAAAAAATTGGTTATTTTTTTCTGGTTTTGTTTACATTTTTATAAGACTGTAAACTTCCTGGTTTCCCAAAGGTTCCTAAACAGAAATACTACAAAAAGAGCAACTCATGTCATTATCTCCAATTCATTAAAGAGACATGTTATTTGAAATTTCATTAGAACATGTTTCTCATGAGATTTTTCAGCCAAATTCCCAGAGCAAACTATGTTAGGATAAATCTTTGAAAAAGCTTCTGAACAATTTGGAGGCTAATCCAAAACATAATGAACCTCTAAAATTTCCATGAATCTCTCATCATTGTCAATATTTTATATGTTGTTTAAAAACACGCTTTGTAAATTCCATTCAATACTTTGGAAATTCAACTAGCAATGAATAAATATCAACCTGCTTATAGAAGCAGGTCAGGATTGAGTATCCCCATTTAACTCCCGCTCCTAATGTAATTGGTGCTTCTACCAATACTCAGTTGGCTAATTATTTCTCAGTGGTAACTAACTCCTCAGCAGGAATTCTTAACACAGGTACTTTCATTTACCAAATTCTCTTTGAGATAATTTTCTATTTGTTGCTCTTGAGGATTCCCCACTTTTGATCATTCTTTTTTCATTATCCACATCCTCCTGATTATGCACAGTGAGAAGAGAGAATCTGGATCTCCCATCCCTCATTCTTCAAAATGGGTGTCGGGACTAACCCTTCTCCCCATAATTCCAGCAGTATCTTATTCTTTATGATCATTGTTTGTTTTTCACCTCACTCAGATGTTTGCGCATACCATTTGGTGAGTTTCATACTACTGGTAGTTTCAATCTCTGTATTATTACACTAGGCTTTCCTTTCTTTATGTACCAAGGCAAACATTCTTAAACTTCTATGTGTGGGTACAACTTCCTTGCCTTGAAATTACTGTATTTTTAATAGTAAGCAGCACCTTTTTCACAAGCCTCTGCAAGGAAGTATAATGCAGTATAACTATCACATTTATTACCTAAGGCATTATTTTGATACTGTACATGAAATAAATCTAAAACTATGATAACATTCACTACTGAAACTGCTACCTATTAACTGAAGGAACACAAGAGATCACCCCATCTCCAAATTAGAGAATTATGACAGTAACTTCACATCAGCCTTTAAAAGTGTCATTGTCAACATTAAGGAGTTCACGCAGAAAGAAAGAAGCAATTACTACTCTCAATTATAGACAGACAAAATGATTAAAGTAAAATAAAAATGAAAATACCAGATAAACCCTGAACTACGCTTGATCTAAAGCTTTTATAATTCTACAACCAGGTACAGATAATATCCGGCCTTATGTTATGTTTTCTAAATTCAATGAATATACCTGTACTATTTGCATGGGTATGCAGTTTCTTAAATCTACAAGAGGAAACTAGGCATGAATAACAAAGTCTGAAGCTCTGTAATGAAGCAGAGAAAGAGAAGTCTCAGTGATAATATTGATTTTGTTATCCAAATACAATTCCTTGTTCAGTATTAGATGAAAACAACTCTGAGTTTTTACTAGTGTAACATGTTGTGTATTTTAGATGAAGGGAAAAAGTAACAGTGGATTTTGTGCTCTTCAACAGGCTGTATATGAAATGAAAACAAAATGGCAGTGCCTTTAGCATACTCTAGATTCCTAGACACTTAAGTAAGTGGAAACACAGAAATCAAAGGGATAACATAGTTACGTTCCACTTTCTCCTTATTTTTTCATTTTCAAGCCCCTCCCCACTTGAAATTAAAATTGAAGTGTTAAAATATCAGCCACACCAGAACTAGGAAGAAACCTTGCAAGAAAATTTGCTCTGAGGAACCCTGCAGTACAAATTTGCAAACTCTGTTCTTACATATTCTCTCCCACCTTAAAAAAAACACAATAATTAATTATGGAGCTAAGGCCCTTACTCAGGCAAACTGCTACTGAATTCAGTGTGAGTTTTCCCAAAAGTGTATATACAATCCAGTGACAGACCAGGTTCCATCGTCTTTACTCATGCTTATTCCTTGTTGATTCTATTCCATCTATTTCAATGGGACTACTCATAGAATAAGGTGTTTCTTGGAGAAAGGGTAGAAGAATGTGGCCCAGTATGATTAAGCACTATACTTCCTTGCTGCTTTGATGGTAAACATCTGATTATTTTGCACTGAACACACTTACGTTGTGAGGCTGTTCAAGTAAAGTGACTGTATATGCTGGTTTTGCTTAGACACTAGCAACTTTTATATGATGTTTTAGTGTACCAAGGAACTTCTTCTGGGAAACTGAAAGGAATGATTTTAGTCAAAACAAGGGATGAGGTTTTTAATAACTACAAAATGTGTACTGAAGGTGATTTGCTATACCCATTTAGATTTTCTCCGTGTTTAGCAGGCACACAGTCCAGTGGAACAAGAACTCAGAGTGACACACAGTGTTTGGAGTCTGAGTAAAAACAAATGCGCTCTCAGAACTATTTTTTTTTTAATCAAAGTGAATATGGACATCACTTATTTAGTGTTTCATGATGAACTCATTGAGAAACCTACATTACTCAGGAAAAAATCCTCCACTCAGAGAAACGTGCTCCAAGTCAAAAATTGGCTTTTAGCAACACATATTTAGAAAATGTGCTTTCAATGCATTATTTTAGGGTAAAGAAATACTCATAAAATGGACAAAATTTGTACTGTAATTTTGGAAATATAGTCACCTCAAGAATCAGAGAAAATAAAAGCAAAATCCTATGGCACATATCCAATAGGATTCCACTTATGTTATCTAGAAAGAACCAAGGCGGCAAAACCAGGAGTTAAAAAACTTCAGGTTTGCAGATCCAGTGCCTGGAACATTTCTGGATAGCCTGGATATCTCTAATCACATCTATTTCAGTGTGTGCTTGGATGTGTGATTCAGATGCTAGTTTCAAACAATCTATTCCGACAGGCATGCTCTTCCACGACACACGCATTGTATATACACACACCTGAGCCGAATAAATATTAGCCTAGCTAAGAATGAACCATTACAAGCAGAAGCTACAGGAGAGCCATAAGAAACAAATGCCAGAGTGAGCTGTTGACAAATATGTTTCAAAACACAAAACTTAACTGCATGGCCTAAGGTTACATTACAAAAATGTGTGTGTAAATTGGTTCAAGAAACCAAAAACCAAACCAAACAAAAAAAGGCAGCAGCAGCTCAGCAGTTTTAGCAGACTCTGAACATTAGCTTTGTTTTTCCGGACCAGTTGAGTTTTATCAGCCATAGCTTTTTTTCTGGGCTTGGGTATTTTTTTAAGATTGTCATTTCCTAAGGCCTGGTGATTATTACTTTGATTCATTTTTATCCTCAGAATGAAAATGTATACTTGCCAGGACTATTTCCATACTCAGATAGCTATTTTTTGTTGCTGTTTTAAATTCAGGCAACAAGAATAATATGATTGGTAATGAAGTAAAACAGCAACATGTGATAATAAGCCAAAATGAGAGCCAATGAGCACAATTCCCACATAACTGCACTCACTACATTCAGTTCACTGCAACATCGTTATTTTCCAAGTTCTGGTTTTCCAAATTACCAAATAAAGAAAGAAATCATTTTTCAGTTTGTTCTTCATTAGCAGGACATCATTTAATCTGGAAAAATAATCAACATTGACAAAGGAAATGACGTTTATCATAGATGAGGATGCTTGATGGAATTTAACAGGGCAGAGAGATAGGAAGTGTTCTAAAATTGTTGTAAATTCAACTTTCTAAATATGGACAACACAAAAAAAGGAGGGGCAATAGTATAAAAGCTATGGTACTTCTTATGTGAAATTAGACATATTTGAGTTTAGAATACATGCACGTGAACTGCAAGGATTAGATACATACGTGGTAATCAGCTATGTACCTCATCTCTAATTTACTCCTTTGAATTCTGTGTAGGTTGATAGTGACTGTTGATTCTTTGTGAGTCTCATGATATTTGGCTTTCTAAAAGCCCCAGCTCCTGGTGTCATTTGAGAACATCAACTTTAATTTAAAACAAAAATGAAAAGAATTTTCTAGTCCTTGTTCCTGTGAGAAAAACTATAAAATGTGACCAGAATGTACCCTAAAAAAAGACTCAAAAACAGAAGGCAAATAAAATGAATGACAGTTTTTTTAAAATGATTTTTAAGCCAATCTCATTATATTTTTGTAAGGGACTGACTCATGATTTTTGAATGCTTGGGGTTGGCAATCCCCAAATCAATTATCATTTAACAGCTGTTCTGTGGCCTGTGTGAAGTGAGTTTATGGTCTGAGTCTGGTTCCTAGTGTACAGGAGTCCATGTCACAAAAGAGCCCAACATAGTTGACACTGAGCAGCAACTTTGTTTAGCAGTCACACAACACACACAGACACACGCACGCACACACACAAAGGTCAAGGGCTAGTCATGTAAGCCAAACTATCATTCCTCCAAGTTAGAACTGAGGTACAATGGTGTGGCGATATGGGGTACCTTCAGGTTTTTTTGGTATAGATCTGGACTGGGACTAAGAAAATCAGTCATCAATTTCTGTCTTTGCCCTCAGACTTCTTGTGTGACCTGGAGCAAGTCTCTTAATCTCTATGTGCCAAGCTGGTGTGGGTAGAGATACCTAAAAGGGGAATATGAGGGTCAGGCTGGTGGGTGGACGGTGCATACCATATGAAAAATATCTGGGGGTGGCCCTCACAACAAGGCACAAATGACAAATGCACATTCTAGACATTATTGTAAAACCGAATAATTATATGCTTGCTTTGTGTATTTTAATCTCTAGGGTTTTCAACAGCATTAAATCCACTTTTGAGTAATAAAATTGCAGATAGTGAACTCATGTGACCATCTTTAAGGAATTAGGTTATAGGCTTCTAAGTAGAGTGTAGGCTTTTTTGGAACAGGACCTTATTTTTCACAGCAATGAAACTTTAGCATCATATAAATAAAACAACAACAATAAAAAGCCCTGAAATTGTGCAGCCATTGAACTATAATTTTCAATAACCATATTGTGAAATATTCCATCATAGAAAATAAATGCAATTTAGAGAGTCCCGCTGAAGAGTTCTCTCTCCTCTTTGTTGACTCTTTAGCTTACTAAATATTTTAATAAGATAACAAAGGAATAAGGCAGTTGGGCAATCCACATATTATATTTGATAAGATATTGAGTGGAAATACGTAGGGGGAGGGGAGTAAATCAACTTGTATTTCCAATGAGTATTAATACTTTTTGCATTTGGCCAGATATCCATGCTACTCGTGATTTGCAAAAAAAAAAAAAAAAAAAAAATCATGGCTCTACTTGTTTTCTATACAAATTAATCAGCTTACAAATACCATGCCAACAGAAAATTAAGGAGTGCTGTGCCAATGGTTCAGGATAAGCAGCTGTAAGTCATCATATGCTTTAAGTGTCTGATTTATCTTCTGTTTAACCTACACTGCTCACCACCATTGATAAAGAAAATGGTAATATCAATATTCTGATGTCAGCAATAAATATCTAAAATGAGAAGATTAGATTCATTTGTTTGCAGTGAATCATTCTTAGAAAGCTTGCACATACGGGTACCAGGTTTGGGCACTCTGAAATGCACATCACTAAATGGCAAAGTTCAAGCAAACCTTTCTGACCGAAGCTAAGATTCTAGCTATAACCTGGAAAGCAGGAGGAAAAGTCCTTGGCACAGTGGCCTACCTAAACTAAAAAACTAATAATCTCCTCCCCAAGCTGCAAACTACATAGAGAGAATTACAAGAGACTGAAGAAACATATCTCTAAGATAAATAGCTCTCTGCCAAGTTACTTAAGGAATGAGTCTATCTTATCTAGTCACTGCTCAATACACACATTAGCACCACAGAGGAAGGTCCTGTGAATGCCCAAGAGAATCCACCTGATGTTGTTGGTCTTTTCCAGCCCCAAAACACCTTTACTGTAAAAGAAAAAAATAGCTACAGCATTGCCAATTTCTTTTTTCTATCTTTTTTTCAGATCTGAAGGCATATTGTATGTCAGCTTTTCAGACTGTAGGTCAGTGGTCCAAAAGAGTGGTTCTCAGCCTTTCCATACATACTGTTACCCTATGTTACCAAACAAAAAAAGTTGTAGGATCCTCTGCACCCCATTTAGATATAAGGAAAAGGGAGAGTGTGCACAAAGTATCTGGATTTATTTATATTTCTGCTCTCAATTTGAGAACTCAGGCTGTAGGAAAGCCCAACTTGCCAATATTTGTTTGCATACCCTTCATTTCTTTTTTTTTTTCTTTCTTTCCAGCATGTCTGGTTGTCTTTTATTTTATTTTATTTTGCTAGAAATAATATCAGAGTCACAGAAGTTAGTAAAACAATACATATATTAGGCAAATCCTATATTATTCTACACACTCTATTGCAATTTGGACCTATGTTAGTCAGCCAGGCTCCCTGACTTCTGCACTGATGTTAAAATTATGTAGTGTTGTTAACTGATCACAAAATCATTAGGCAATACACTGTGACCAAATAAAAAATACACTGCAAAATTGAGATATGACAACTTGAAAACTTACTTTCTTATAGCAAGTTTGTCAAACACACACAATTGCATTTTCACAGCTTTTTTGTAATAGTGCAATACTACCCAGTATGTATGGGATGCAAAACTACTGTCACTTTATATTCTAGTTAGAGGTTCCAAAAAGCTCTTTCTGGCCCCCATCACTGCACAACCTATTATCATTTTAATCAGTTAAAAGAAAAGCTATAGCTATAATTGTTAAAATGATTATTTCATTATGGTCCTGATCTAAATCTATTGATGATAGTGGGAGTTTTTTCCATTGATTTCAATATGCTTTGGACTAGGCCTTAATACAACATTCATACCGTATCAATATGCATTTTATTACACATTTAACCAAGTTATGTCCTAATGACATTGGAAGCACAAAATGTGGTAGCCAAAACTATTCCAAAACATTGTGTGTTTTAAACACAGCAGCTTCTACAATAGATAAAGGCTTGAGTCTTTTCAAATGGGGACTATGAAATTACAAACTCCAAAGGGTAGCCTGCAAAGAGTGTGATGAGAATAAAGTCAAAAGAAAACATGAAAAGCTAATATACCTTAGGGGGAAAAGTATACAATTATTGGGTGCAACCACATGTAACAATGAAAAACACAAACCACAGGAAAAAAACAAAAAATCTTTAAAAAAACAGGAAAGCTCTTGAAGAAAAATATACAAACGTACAAAAGAGCCAGTGCATCCAAGAGATGAAGAAAATATAGGGGTAGTTATCACATATGGCAAAATGAACATTATTTTAAAAATTCTCTAGGAAAATATATTAAAGTATGAGGTCAAAAAGCTTAAATTTGATTAAAAATTGAAGCAAAACAAAACTCATTTGCAGTTGGAAGCTGAAACTAAAGACAGAATATACTGTGCTAGAATCTACCACCCTTACTCACGCTGAGTATTTCACATCACAATTGTCATTATTACCTTTTGTGATTGTCTCTGACATGCTCAAGCATGAAGATTAGTCTATATTGTACTATCCCCAACAAACATATACTGCATTTCCATCTCAGAACAAAACTGATGCAAGGATAACAGAATGGTATGGGAACAGGTTGTGTGGCTTCTGTCTATGTTTTGTGGATTAAGTGAGAATTTAATTTTCCAGCGACATTAATCTTTCACCTTTTCACAGGCACTAAATTAATGTTTAAATTTGAAAAAAAAAAAAGCATCAGGAAGTGATAAATTAAAATATTTCTCATTGAATTAAAAAGTTAGGGATGCCAGAAGTGAGAATCAGTTGACTGACATATTGCAAAACCAATATGTCCACTGTGCAGCTAAGATGGCATGGTGAATAAAGTTACATCATATGCCATGTATCAGGGGACACATGAAGAGAAGGAAGTACCTCACATGTGGAGAACCAGTGTTTCCGAGGTTCTCCACATGTGAGGTATTCCCTTCTCTTCATGTGTCATTATATAATGCCTGCATCTGTAACTTTCACTCCACGCATCTAAAGAAGTGAGGTTTTTTACCCACGAAAGCTTATGCCCAAATAAATCTGTTCGTCTTTAAGGTGCCACCGGACTCCTTGTTGTTTTTATCATATGCCATGTATCAGAGAGGTAACCATGTTAGTCTGTATCCACAAAAACAAAGATGAATCCGATGGCACCTTAAAGACGAACAGATTTATTTGGACATAAGCTTTCAAATCTGTTTGTCTTTAAGGATCATATGCCATGCCATCTAATCAATATGTTTCACTATTAAAAATGATTTAGACTCACAAAAATTGCTACCACAAATAAGTTCACATAACATTTCTCAGTGATAACTAAAGTCTGTTTGTAATATTTACAAGTGGATATTATGTCTGAAATTTTAAGATGTTGGTGGCTAAAACAAGGCATATAAATAAAAATGGTCCACTTTTTCAAAGACACTGAGCATCCACAAATACAATTTATCTCAAATGGAGCATATGTGGGCATGCAGCATCTCTGAAAATTCAACCACAGTGTTACCTACTGACATGTGGATTTAAGTGATTATTCTTTTGGCACCAAAGTTTGATATAAATTTTTAGAAAAATCTCCTGATCAGTCTTAATAGAGATGGTTCAGTTGTTGTCAGTGTATTCACTATCAGCCGACAGAGGTTCAATCTGGTGAAGCATGGATCTCCTATGAGTTGATGAGAGTCCTCAACATTCTTTGCGATCATAGAATCATAGGGTTAGAAGGGAGCAAAGGAGTCATTTAGTCTAACCCCCATCATTACAGTATCAAAACCAGATACTGTATCTGTATTCCTTCGAAGCACATGGGGGTTACTGGTCAAACTGGAAAGGGAATAATCCCCAAGATACTGGGATATGGAGAAGTAAATAACTGTCATTTGGCTTCATGAAGTTTTGTTGGAAATGAGTGGATGATAAAGGCGAAGTAGCTGGCAGTATTCCTACATCTCATTAAGGTATGATATTATGGAACTCTCTCAACATACCCTGTGCTAGAGACTTGGAAATAAAGACTGAGACAGGGAATGTTGTCAAAAACTGGAAGCTTTGTTTAAAAAAAAAGATTTTAATTCAGTTCTATCCTCCTTAGTTTTTATTATTATTAATAATAATTATTATTATAGCTCAATGTTCAGAAACAGCAAAACTTTGAAAGGCTTCATTTTTAACTGCGTACTGATGCTCCTCAGAGAAAAAGACACAAAATAATGTCAACAAGCAGGATTTTGTTTAGAACACTTTGATTATAAGGAATCCTTCCCCCTCTACCCATTCATGGAATTCTTTAATTACATCCTAATCTCCAACTCACCATTCCTGAGGCTCATCATGGCTGTGTTATATTGTGATTAAAATATCTAAACAACAACAAAAAAAGACCTCAGGCTGAAAAGCCTTTGGCAATGACTTTAGAAACATGGAGGGTTTCTGGCTTTTTAATTTTACTTATTTTTCTACAGTTTATAAAATGTGCCCACCAGCACATTCCCTCGGCACATGAGCAATTAAAAACAATACATCCATTAATAACAGTGTTTACATACTGACATAAAGCCAATTTTCAGGACTCAACCAACAAATACTGACACTTTGAAAAACAATGAATTCAAACTTGGCTAGCTTATCTCCTCAGGCAACATCCTGGGAAGCAATACATGGGCCTTGCAACCAGCCCTGAATGTCAACAGGGTCAGGCTCCCTTGAACCAACAGAAGGAGTGAATTCTAGAGAAAAGGCCTCTCACTGAAAAAAGTTGTTCAGCGATCTGACTCCCATTTGTAAGTGGGGGCTGCACCTCCGCATATGAGACCAGTGATACCACACAAGTTGAGATAAGAGGTAGCCAGGACTCAAATCACATAGAACTGCAAATATGGGGAAAAGATCGTAGGTTGTCTCTTCACCTTGTTTTCACAGAAACCCTAAGGAACACAGAGCTTCAAATTATTTGCCAACATGCCCTTAAAATGTGGCTGACTTTTATCTGTATACTTTCTAACCAAAAAAAGCAGCTTTACTGTTTAATATAATGGAAATCAGCTTCTTCTTCTTCTTCTTCTTCTTTTGCTTCTTCTTCTTAATACTGTACAGATGCTAGAGGATATAGCTTGGAGAGAGTAAGAAGCATGAATCATATGAAGTATTTTCAAAATCTTGGTTTGGTTTCAGATGATGATGTAAAATAAAATTTCCCATTTTAGGTACTTTTAGCTGAAGGCAATACTGCCAGACATAATAGAAAATTCATTTCTACTGGTGTCACACAATTTCTCTCATTCATCAGCAGGTACAAGCAGATAAAAGGACACATTATCTCCTTGAGTAGGCAAACAGGCTTACAGTTAGTCAAACTATATACAATCTGTCACAAAAGTTGCCTTTTACCACATGTTTATTAATACACTGATTTTTAAGGTAAGTTAATTTGAGATAGTCATAACTACATCTGACCAAAAGAAAACTTTTCTCTAGTTTCAGATTATGTGAGTTTGCATTTACTGTGTTTTATTGCACTTACCCTCGTTTCCTCTATAAACTATTTGACACCATCACATTTCTCAGTTTTTATTCAAAATCTTGACTTCTCCTGGAACGCCCCCTTCCCTCATTAGGTCTAGGCTCCTGCTCCTATAACTTTTGGCCTTTTGGAGAAAGACTGCCCTCTTCCCACTGGTGTCTGCCTGTTTTCTTCCCACACCAAAGCATTTTGAGAGGTGGATGAGGGGTCATGCCCATAATGTCCCATATATCTTCCTACAATGGCAATTCTTTGATAGTACAGACCTCCAATTCCAAAAGAGGGGAAGCAGCTACTGCAGCCAGACCATTGCAAAAGATAGAGCAATTTAGGGCCCTCTGTTGTTGAAGGGTACAAAAGGAGGCAGGTAAACCTTTCCTCAGAACACATCTGAGATGGAAGCTGGTTTGCATTGCTGAGCCCCCTGAAGATGGAAAACGGAGTATCAGATGAGCCAGCTATTTCCAAATAGCCCAAGAAGAGGATGGGGACTAGCCAAATATGTCCTAAAAATGTCTGAGGTGAAATGTCCAAAGGGACCGGATGAAGGATGGCAATGACTTTTAAGAAGATCTTTTGGAGGAGGAGAGGAGCTGGACTAAGATTCACTGAAAACATGGTCCAGATTCCAGTAAACACAGGGCTGATTTCATTGGAAAATTTGCTAACCTTTCAGTACGCAAACATAGAGCATGTAATGTAAACAGTGACAAGTCAATACAATGGAATGTAATCTAACAGATAGAAAAATCACAGAATTATAGCAATGTAGGGCTGAAAGGGACCTCGTGAAGTCACCATGTCCAGCCCCCTGTGCAGAGACAGGACCAAGTAAACAGAAATTATAGTTAACAAATTGTATAATTTCTGTATAGAGAATATGAGTGGCAAAAATTGGATCATGTTGATGAATAATAATAAAAATAATCACTTTGTGTTCTACCCCTTGTTCAACGTCTGAGAGACACTTTATAGAGAATAAGATATTGAATAGTGTACTGACACCTCTGAATTAAATATCGACTATCACCAGCTGTCAAAGTCAGATCTCACAAAGGTACAGAGCAATTACAGTCCACTGGTTATTTATGACCCATAATGTTTTCTTATTGTATTTTATGTTCTTTCTAAGAATCAGGTCTGTTAATTCTTACAAAGAGAGTGATTTTGATATTTGCTGCAGGGTTGTTTTTTTTCAGTTTTTTTTTTTTTAAGTGAACTCCCCTAGACAATAATCTCAGGAATTTTTCTGTCATCCCCTGCACCTGGTTATTGGGCAGAACAGATGTTTAATTCTTCATACATCATGTTGCATCCTTTCTAAATCAGCTAAAAGAGACATTGATAGCTCCTTCCTTCCTTAGATACACAAATCATGGACTTGCCCATTGCTGCCTAGACATGGAATGGCCTTTAATTGCCTGAGTGTAACTGAAAATATTTGCTTCTTGTCTGGACTGCAGATGTAACAATACTCAAGGTCAGAAATGATTTCTAAATATTTGGAGTTGTTTATTTAGATTTGCCCTTACCACAATCAGGAATACCACAATAAGGAAATATTAATGTTTCTGAACAAAGTGACTTTTGCCGTCTCATAAACTTGACTGTCAGCCTTTTTTCATGGGTTTCCAAATCTATTGACATTCTCATAAAGTGGAGATAATATTTTCAGAAGTTAATGACATTTACCAATGTACTGGCTGCAAAGCTTCAGTCAGTTCAGTAGATGTATTGCCAGGCATCTATACACTTGTGATGTTACACTATGTGTGTGTTTTGATAAGCAGAACATAAATATTACATGAAATATTTATCTTCATATATTTATAATACCAGGTGCATTATCATTCATATATAAATTAAGAATAGTTTTTACTTAACTTTTAAAAATCTACCCTAGAGCCTGTATCAGTTATTGAACATACAGCAACAGTAGTCATGGTGCGCCAGGAAATAGCAACATTTATAGTACTGTGCCTTCAGTTTAGATAGCATTAAAAGTGGCATATGACACCTGTATATGGACGTAAATGAGAAAGTGTTCCAGAAATATGCCAAATACACTCAGTATGAAGCAGCAAAATGCATTAGATAGAGGGAGGGGTATCCTGGCTAGTAGGGAGAAAAACAATCAAGATACAAAATACTTCTCTCCCTCATGGGGGTGTGATGAGGATACATTCTTTAATGTTTGTAAGGTGCTTCCATACTATGGGAATGGGCACTACATAAGAACCTACGTAGGCAGTCTATATGCTTAAAAGACTTCTTCAAAGGCCATTTGCTACTCTCTAAGAAATTCCCTTCCTTTCTAGTAGATTTTTTTAGACAGCCATTTGATAGAAATTTCTTCATCTGGGGGTTTATCTTCTGTTAGCTTTAGGAATAATGCATGATTACCTTCTAATCTCAGTAGCAATCACTTTGGGAGGGAACCATATCCAATATTACAAAGAGGTGTTTTTTTTTAAATAAAGGCAATTACAAAAGGGGTGTTAATATATTTGAAATGCACAGTATAATTAGCCTTAATCCACAGAGAATGAGAAGACAGTCATATGACAAAGCGGGGAGTACTGTTTACATCAGTCCTGTTATTCTTTTAAAAGGTAAGACACTCGCATAAAAATAAGTCATTGGATGGCCATTTGATATAGTACATCGGGGTTTGAGGCTCAGATTGGAAGTCAGCAATAGTTTGGAACTACATCATTTATGACACATTGGATGGCATTTGCAATGTTTTGTGCTTCACAGCTTTGTGTCATGTTACATTACATCACATCATGTTGATCTTGACATGTGACAGACAAGATAAAAAGATATATGGCAGGCACAGAATACATTGCCATGATAACATGAATATGTAGTTTAAAGGTACCATAAATGACAGGCAGAAGTAAATTGAATAGACGTAAAATACACTAATTGTGTGGCAAATGAAGGATATGACATTTCACCAAATACTTAGATCACAATTAAGTGGTTTGGAAGACCTATGTAATATTGCCATAGGTTTCTATATCCACAATGGTTTTATATTTTTCTCTAATAGAAGTTATTTATAGTGATGTAAATTCCACAAGTTAGGCAGTTTGACTTGGATAGTAAACTGAATTGATTTGCTTTGGAATTTGTGGTTTCAGTTGGATTAGAACACTCCCTTGTGCTGTTTCTACACAAATGCATACTGGGGTTTTTTGTTTGTTTGTTTTGTTTTGTTTTTTAAGCCTAAGTAGCTAACCAAACTTCAGATCTCAAAACATTTGGATTCAATTTGGTGTAGGTTATGACAAATGGTTCATATATCAGAACTGATTTGCCTATATCCATTTGGCAAATGGTCCATCATCATCGGCAAGCCCTCAGTTTGAGGATGATCTCTACCACAGATTTACATACGGGTCCTGAGATGACTCAGGAGTCCAATCCTGGAACCACAGATCCATCCTCAGTATGTTCAGACATTTCCTGGCAGGTCAGCTGTCTACTGGGAGAAAGTTCTTTCTTTCTTCCTTCTTTCTCTCTCTCTCTTTTCACCTTCGAAGGCAAGACATTTCTCCTCAAAGTGGGCCACTGCCTAATGGAAGATGTGGCCCATTGAGGTTTTTTGGTGGCTTGCACCACCCAGCTTGTGATGTCCACATCAGTTTTCTTGAGACATGCTCTCAGTGTGTCTTTGTAGCACTTTATCTGAGTATTTGGATTCTAATATCTAAATTGTATTGTTAAATCTATTCACCTAAATTTGGGTTATTGCTGATTATGTACTGTATGTATCATATGACTTTTAAAAACAAACTCTGTATTTGTGGATAATCTAAGCACTATACCCAGATGTACAGACACTCTTTTCTCAACCTATGTATTATATAATTTTTAACATTAGCTTTAATAAAAATGTTAAATCTTTCCTCCACATCTTTATGGCTATGGTTATCAGTATATAGCAGCTTCTCACCTTTTCTCACTAGATGGGAGGACTCTGAGTTACTACAGAGAATTCTTTCCAAGGTGTCTGGCTGGTGGGTCTTGCCCAAATGCTCAAGGTCTAACTGATCGCCATATTTCCATAGCACTCTTGTGAGCATTCTTCTGTCCACATTATATTATTCCTTTTCTAGGTCTATGAAAGCCCCAAAGATATCCTGTTGGTACTCCAGCTGCTTCTCTATCCATGCCAAATTGCAAACATGGCATGTCCTTCCTTAAAGCTGAACTGTTCTTGTCTGAAGAGAAGTTCTGCCATTTTCCTACTCCTAGCATCCAGAATATGTTCCAGTATCTTGAGACCATGCAACAATAGCTTTATCCCTCAATAGTTTCCACATTTATGGATGCTTCTGTTCTTATGTCTTGGGACCAAGATAGACTTTCATCATGCTTTGGGAATTCTTTTGTCTCATCATATGGCTTTATCCATTGGGCTTATCCATTTTATGCTTCTCTTGCCCACGGTTTTCACCAGGTCAGTTGTCACTTCATCAGGTCCCACTGCCTTACCGTTGTGTATTTCCTGGACTGCATTTCTCACCTCCTCTTCAGGCACCATTTTAGAATCTCACGTTGGCACCTGCTCCCTTAAGGGATTTGCCTCATTTAAGAGACTCTCAGAGTATTGTTTTCATCTCTCCACTTGTTCAGGTGTTACTAGCAGTATTCCCGGATCATCATTTACAAATTAGGTTAATACCATCCTTCTTTATTTGCATCTCATTTTTGCAAGACTATATTTTTTTTGCCAGTCAGCTGTAGGTTGTTTACAAGCTTGGCATACAAATCATTTTGGGCACTCTCTTTGACCTTCTTCACTGCCCAAATGGCAACTCACTTTGATCCTTTGTATTAGTTTTCACTTTCAGTTGATTGTTTTGAAGTGCTACTTTCACTTTGTCGGTCTGCAACCACTCTTTACTTTCCTTTGGTTTTCTCCATCTGTATTGTCCACAAACCTTTTCCATTGCCACAATGCACATTCTTTTGAGCCTTGTTCTCTCCTTGTCCAACACTCTACCATAACCTTTGCCACAAAGGGTTTGCATTGCAGCACTATTGTCTTGCTAGTATCAGTTTGCAGTCCATAACTCAACTCCACTAAGATTTCCTTACCATTTCAACCTGGTTTTGTTTCCACCACCAATGTACATAACCAAATGACTCACTCTCTTAAGGAACCATTTATTAGCTATCATCCATTGGCTGGCAATATAAATGCCTAATAGTGCTTTAACCTCCTCATTCATAGTACCACTCACACACTGTATCTTCTTGAACACATTTCATACCTTTTTCTATGTATGCATTTAGATTGCACAGCACCAAGACCAGCGTTTTCCTTCTTCTCAGTAGGCTGCCCTTCTGAGCTAAAGGGCCCAACCTGAACTACCTGGAAATTTAAAGACACCAGATACCCACCTTTCACACCACCACTTTTAGCAAAAACACCCCAATCACATGAAGGGAAGTGATGGGAAGTTTGGCTGTCAGAGGCTATCAAAGATGCTGGCCTTTTATAAGCATTTTATAGGTTTGGGGAGTTCCTCATATTGTTGATTAGCATTTATTCCATAAGAGTGGGATTTTCAAAAGGGCTCACTATTGACCACATCAAACTCCTATTAATGTCAATTGAGCAGAGTTACATCAATGCTGAGCACTTTTGAAAATTCCATCCTAAATGTCTAAGTCATTTTGCAAATGCGACTTTGGGGCCTTTGAAAATGTAATCCTGTGCCTTATAGGCAGATACTTTCATCTCCAGCTTTGGACAGTAGCTAATGAAATAAATGACAGGTTTCAGAGTAACAGCCGTGTTAGTCTGTATCCGCAAAAAGAAGAACAGGAGTACTTGTGGCACCTTAGAGACTAACAAATTTATTAGAGCATTTATTAGATGCTCTAATACATTTGTTAGTCTCTAAGGTGCCACAAGTACTCCTGTTCTTCTTTTTAATGAAATAAATATGGCCCTAGATTCTGCAGGACTTACCTGAGTAGTCCCACGGAAGTCTTACATTTTAAAAATGTATCACTTAACTATGCGGAAGCACAGAGTGAGCATTGCTTTTAGAACAGAATAGTAATTATACTCAGCATGCATCTATAGCACCATTCATCCAAAGATTTTATGGATGTTACCAACATATGTTAAAAATTCTCAACAAGCTTGAAGTACTTCTTCAGCACTATAATACTACGCATTCACAGTTGTTCTGTTTCCCCCATTTTTTAAAAAGATATGGTCAAAATTAGAAACATGTTTTTAAAATCTTTATCCACCTCACTAACAACATATAACCGTAGATTATTAAAATGGAAGAATTTAAAATCTAGGTTACTTTAAACTACTTATGCTTCTCATTTTCTTTTGTATTTCACTCAGCTTGAAAAATGAAAGCTGTTTTTGGAGTTCCAATTGTTTCAGAAAACACATACATCCACAATAAATATTTTCTATGGTTAAAAAACAGTCAGGAAAACATTTTTGTTCATATTAGATTTGTGCTCCTTCACTCTCTTTAACAAAACCTATATTTTGTGCCTTTTACATATACTTGATAGTGTCTCGTTAAAGCTTTTTTTTTTGTAGCAGGAGTCACCAGAGGGGAACTATTATACATAGTCTTACAAGTTTTATTTATGTATTTTATTTTGTTTTTTCTTTAGTTTGCCAGCAGCAGACAGTGTTTAGAGAAATGTTGTATTGATATTTTTGTGCTGCATATTCTTTCCAAGGAAACTGTGGCAAGGAGCAGGAGAGTCTGCTCCTCCCCTTAAGCTTCTTACTTAGCATCAATTCTTGAGGCAGAGTTGTTTGGGTTGAGCTTTCTGAAAGAGGGGGCTATCTGCATTCCATTTGAACACCTCTGTTCAAGGACTGGGTATATGTGCTGGGAAATAAACAAGTTACACCAAGAAAACACACAGATTCCATGTCAATTAGTTTTCCTTCAACAGAGAGCCAAGCTTTAAGGCCCTGACACCCACTACCACTCAACAGAGAGACAACAATATTTAGAGAAAAATCTTTGTTCTTTGAGACAGCTAGAGGGTTTGCTGCTGTTTTACATACTTACTACAATGCCCATTAGTGTTAGATATTGAATACCTATTTGAAAGTAGTTGAAAAGGCTTAGGTTAAAGTTGTTAATAAAAGCAAACAACAAATCAAATGCTTCAGATAAATCATACAAGGTATGATTCTGCTACCCTTCCCTATACAGAGTAGTTCCACTATTCTTATAGTGAGGTAGAACTCAACATAAGGGCAGCAGAATCAGGCCAACAGCAAATAATGCACTAGTGCCATGAGCTAATACCCCCTCACAACAGTGACAAAAATGCCTCTTTACTAAGCCTCTGCTCTCTTATGGCTCTTTACAAAGGCTCTTCTCCCCTCAGGTGGTATGTCCAGTTCAGTGGTGCACTTTGCACGTAACGGGTATTGATGATTTCTCCAAATGGAAGTGGAGCCCTGGGGCCAGGCTCTATGACTGCAGTGTGATCAGTTCACAGATAAAGCCAGTGCCCAGATGTAACCATAATGGTTATTGAGTGCTAGAGCAATGAGAAACACAGGAGTCCTGTGAAGCTGTTCCTGTGTCACGGGTTTGGCCAATGTAGGGAAACAGCTGACAAACTACTGACAATGTCATGAGTATTGACAGATATGGGAAAGAGGTGATCTCCAGGGTTTCCTCTGCACAGCATAGTAATAGAAGAGAGACTTCTAACCATGCCTGTTTTTATACAAAGAGAGTGTGAGACAATAAAAAAGTCTTAAGATACCACAATTGTATTTGAAGCCCCAGAAATTCTAAAATATGCTGTAGAATTAATCTGAAACACAAGTATAGTCTAAGAAAATTGTTCATCTTTTAGAAATAAATACTAAAATCAAGGAATAGCCAGGCTTGTGTGTCTTTTACTCACTTGAGTTGAGTCTGAGCCACTGGCCTACTGTGTGGATATTTTTGGAAAGGTTATTTCTGTATTCTTTTTTAACTCTTCAAACCACACTGCATGCATAACTGAATACATTTTATTTCCCTTTGTAATCTTACACAGTCCCTTTTTGAAATCCTGAGTGTGATAAATAGTCAATGAGAAAAGCTTATAGCTCCTTAAGGTGTTTGTGTTGGGGGAGTGGAAGGAGACATGGAATGGCAAAAAGGACCAGAGATGTCTCATATCGCAAGAACATTCACAGTTAAGTAGGCAATCGCACATGCAGGGATGTACCTCATAAAGATGGAGCAGTCTCTGGTGAGTAACTGTAGTTCAATCCCTCTAAACTAGAGTTGGTAGAATGAAATAACGTATTTGTGAATAATGTATTCCACAATTGACTTAAATCACTTGTCAAATACATTATTCACTAAATAGGATTTGACCATTTGCACAACTGGACGAATAATGAAAACTTGTATTTGCAAATTCATCAGATAAATTATTCACAATTAATAATTCAAGTTGCTCACCACTGTGCTGTTATAATATAAGGTTTAAGAAATCAAAGGCAGAAAGTAACAAACAATAAGATAAGCTTCTTTCATTCTTTTCCTGTGATATTTTTCTACAGAGACAACAAGCTTGTTTCCCCTCCCATCATTTTAAAGGCAAACTATTACAATGAGGTATTCAAACTATGGAAAAAAACAGACAGAATACCAACATATACCAGTGGTAATGAGGTCTACAAACCCCATACTGAATATAAATAGAGTGGGGAAGAGAGAGCCTCCTGTTTACAAGCAGGCAGCTTTGTCACAACCCCTCACAGTTGCCAGAGCTGTCAATCACGGAGGCAGTCACCCACAGCTGCAACCAATAAAGGAAACAGGGCCTGCTATAAAGGGAAGAGTGCAGAGAAGAAAAGGAAGGCAGAAAGGCCTGTGGTAGCAAGGTGTTGACAGCCCTGCTCCAGAATGCCTCTAAGAAAACAGCCAGGAGACTGGAAAAGACAATTAGTCTTGGAAGTGAAGGCTGAGAGCAGTAAAGGAAGGTGAGGCTCCAAACACTGACCTCTCTGAGAGCAAACGGTACTTCTAGAGTGCGAAATTATTTTGAAATTACCCTATTCGAATTTTCAGAAGCGATTTTATACATTGTGTGTCCCCACTAAAGTGCGTAAATTCGGCGGAGTGCATCCACAGTACCGAGGCAAGCATCGAATGTTGGAGCGATGCACTGTGGGTAGCTATCCCACAGTTCCCGGAGTCCCCGCCACCCATTGGAATTCTGGGTTAAGCTCCCAGTGCACGATGGGCAAAAACATTCTCGCGGGTGTTTCTGGGTGTGTGTCGTCAGTCGCTCCTCCCTCTGTGAAAGCTATGGCAGACAATCGTTTTGCACATTTTTGGTGAGCAGACCCCATACTGCTTTCAGCAGATGGTGCAGTACGGTGCACCACTTCTCTCCTGGTACTATGTATCCACCTCGCATTTCCTCTCGTCTTTCTATGTAATCTCTATAAGTATCTACTCTTTCTCTTCCTCATCAACCGCTTCCGCTGCCAACTCTGCTTGGCCATCGTGAACCGAGCAGCACAGCCTCCACCGCCAACTCTGCTCTCCCACTCTTGCTGCGCTACCGAGACTCTCCATGTTGTCTGTCCTGGGCTCCTGCCTCCATGAAAGCTACAGAAGACAACCATTTCATGCCTTTTTTTGGCTATAGTGAACTGAACAGCACCTCTTCCGCTGCCACTGTGCTCTCCAACGTTTTGCGCCCTTTTTCCAGGATTACCCGTGCAGGTGCCATAGCGCAGCAAGCATGCAGCCCACTCAGATCTGCGCTACAGTTTTGACCATTTTAAATACCTCGTGCATTATCCGGCAGTATGTGCAGTACCCGCAAAACCGGGCGAGGAAGTGACGACAGCGTGATTAGGACATGGAAACAGACATTCCTAGAAGCACAGCATGTGGCGATTGGGAGATCATGGTGGCGTTGGGCCAGGTTCATGCCATGGAACACCAATTCTGGGACCGGGAAACAAGCACAGACTGGTGGGACCACATAGTGTTACAGGTATGGGATGATTCCCAGTGGCTGCAAAACTTTTGTATGCTAGGGACACTTTCATGGAACATTGTGACTTGCTGACCCCTGCCCTGAAGCACAAAGACATCAAAATGAGAGCAGCCCTCACAGTTGAGAAGCGAGTGGCCATAGCCCTGTGGAAGCTTGCAATGCCTGACAGCTACCGGTCAGTTTGGAATCAGTTTGGAGTGGGCAAATCTACTGTGGGGGCTGCTGTGCTGCAAGTAGCCAATGAAATCATTGACCAGCTGCTATCAAGGGTAGTGACTTTGGGAAATGTGCAGACCATTATGGATGGCTTTAATGTGCTGGGGTTTCCTAACTGCGGAGGGGCGATAGATGGAACACATATCCCTATCTTGGCCCTGCACACAGGGAAGACCAGTACGTAAACCGCAAGGGGTACCTTTCCATGGTTCTGCAAGCACTGGTGGATCACAAGGGACGTTTTACCGACATCAACATGGGATGGCCGGGAAAGGTGAATGACGCTTGCATCTTCAGGAACTCTGGTCTGTTTGAACAGCTGCAGGAAGGGACTTATTTCCCAGACCAGAAAATTACTGTTGGGGATGTTGAAATGCCTATAGTTATCCTCAGGGACCCAGCCTACCCCTTAATGCCATGGCTCATGAAGCCGTACACAGGCACCCTGGACAGTAGTAAGGAGCAGTTCAACTATAGGCTGAGCAAGTGCAGAATGGTGGTAGAATGTGCTTTGTACATTTGAAAGCACAACCAATATTCCAATTGTAATTGCTGCTTCTTCTGTGCTCCACAATATCTGTGAGAGTAAAGGGGAGATGTTTATGGCAGATGGGAGGTTGAGGCAAATTGGCTGGTGGCCAATTTCGCACAGCCAGACAACAGGGTGATTAGAAGAGTGCAGCAGGGTGCACTGCCCCTCAGAGATGCTTTGAAAGCCAATTTCATGACTGGCCAGGGTACAGTGTGACAGTTGTGTTTGTTTCTCTTGAAGTTACCCACCCCCTATATATATGAAAGGAAATAAAGTCACAATTGTTTAAAAAACGTTCTTTATTATTTGTTGCACAACACATTGAGAGAAATCAGAAGGTAGACCAGGGGAGGGGGATAATGGGTTAGGGGGGGTGGAGGAGGAGGGAAGGACAAGTCCAGAAACCAAATCAAAAGTTCACATAACCAAATCAAAAGTTCTGCTGCTTGGGCAATCCTCTGGGGTGGAATGTGTGAAAGTAAAATTAGGACATTTCCAGCTTGTGACTATAGAACATTAATTGAATGCATTCTCACATCCCTATTACATGATAATATGGACACTAAGCTATCAGTTCTGCCCACACATATTCAATCCAAATAAAGGGGTCTATCAACAGAGATAGTTTGTTAAATTGTTTCAGTCACTCTCCAGGAGGTAACAGAATCTACCACCCACACCATCACTCTCCTCTAAATTCTATTGAGGACTTTGTGGAAGTGAATAAAAGAAGCACTTCTAGTTTGCTCATTTCAAAGTGTTATTTTATTACAAGAATGAAAATGTTTATAAAAAGGGGGAAATGCATGACTACCACAAACGTGATAAACACACAGTAACTCATAATAAACTTCAATCCATGAACAGGAAATTAGGAATCACAAACACATTTTGCAAAAATACAGAGATTACTAAGAGCCCATTTCATCGAGCTGTTTGTTAGTTTTATCCTCAGCCTATACCATTACCTTTTCAGCTGCTCCCAAGTCTCAGTAGAAAGGAATGTTTAGACAAATTATTTTTCTTGATTAGGTAGTGCAGAGACAACCTTTTGTCAGTGAACCTTTTTAATAAACAATCTAAACAAAAACTAAAACAAGAGATAGAAAGGAACATGTCCTTAACTCTTAAAAAGTAAGAAAAGACCATCAACACCTAAAAAATGCATAGCTCCATTATTATTTTTGCCATGAACATAAATTCTACAGTCAGCAACAGAAAGGAGACATATTATTAAAATCCGGCCATTGACAGACAGAGTTCTGCATCTTTGTCGAGCACAATTTCTCAGAGAAATGCAGATTTCACAGGCAAATATAGAAAGTGGAATAAAATAAGATTTATTTATGCATATGTCACCTAGTATATAGGTAAATCTTGCCAGAATAAATGCAAGTTGAGAAAGAAAATTGTCTTTCATTACATATTTTCTTAATTTCTGTTTTCTTGGTATATGCTGGGAAGGGAAAAAAAATCTGACATGCATGACAGATTTTGTTTGATTCACTGTCCACATGTACCATATTTTCTCTATATTGAGGGCTATGTCAGACAGAAATATCTGAGTTCAGTATGTGTTTGTGGGCTCCTGGATTCACCTAAATACCTATTAACTGTTCATAAAACTTATTAATGTTTTAATGTTTTTGCTCTAAATGCTAACAGATTTATTTGGGCATAAGCTTTCGTGAGTAAAAACCTCACTTCTTCAGTTGCATCCGAAGAAGTGAGGTTTTTACTCACGAAAGCTTATGCCCAAATAAATCTGTTAGTCTTTAAGGTGCCACCAGACTCCTTGTTGTTTTTGTAGATACAGACTAACACGGCTACCCCCTGATACTTGCTCTAAATGGTCATCCATAAAGTTTTAGGTTTCTGCTCACAGTCTATTTAAAGTTGAAGCTAGGTTTGCTGGGAGAAGTCACAAATGGCATGATGAACACTGCATCTGTCTCATGTCTGAATGTCTGAGACACAACGTGATCAGAAGAGGTGGTCAAAATCTACAGAAGTCACTTTCATCAGGTTCCTCAGAAAGAAGGGCTGCATTTGGCTTGAGCACTCTGATCCAGCAGGAAAAAATATTTGAGGCAAAGAAAATTCTCCTGGCGCTATTAAGTTGTATAATTGAGAATTGTCTTACTTGGGTTGACAATTTATATCCCACTTTTTCAGGAGGAAATTTGTCTCATTGACATCAGAGTTCTTTCTTGTAGAATCAGATAAAGCTCTATTATATTGTTTCTGGATGGAGGCCAACACACAGTATGTGCAATTTTCCCAATTTGTAGGAAGTGTCTCAATATAATTACACTACAAACCCACAACTGAGAATCTACAAGATGATTGCTAGCTTCATTTTCAGTGATTGTGCCCATAATCCCCTGACAATACTTTTGAAAGGAAGTCCATCACAACACATAATAAGCCGACATGATATTTTGGTTTGACTTTGGACGAGAAAATGGTTGGCTTCTGACTTAACTGTTATTGTCAAATCTTACTATATTTCAGAGGATATAAATTGGATGATTAGCAGATCAAATCTGAAGACTACCTTACGTATATAAGTGGTGAGGGTCCCTCTAATGAGAGAGCATGGCTAAGAAAACAAATGTCCTTTCATTGCATGAGTGGTAGCATGGGCCAGGAAAATGGATCATTGTATTAAAATTTGTGATTACTGCCTATTTCAGGGGTCACCAAACTGTGGCTTGTGAACCATATGTAACTCTTTTACAGTTAAAGTGCAGCTCATGGAGTCCCCCATGTCCCTCCCCATTCTTCACCTAACGGACCGATGCGGGGAGCTCGGGGTTTCTGCCTTGTGGCTGGGTGGTGGGGCTCAGAGAATCTGCCCAGTGGGGAGGGGGTCTAGGGGCTTCAGCCTCATGGGAGGCACCTGCTGGCGCTCGGGGTTTCAACCCCACTCTCGCTGAAGCCCCAAGCACTGGCAGGTGCCTCCCATGGGGCTGAAGCCCCGAGCCCCACTACCCTCACACAGGGCAGAAGCCCCGAGCCCTGGCAGGTGTGCCCAGCTCTCAGACTTCTGAAGATGAGGCTCAGGGGGTCAAATAAGGCTCAGAGGGTAAGTAAGTTTGGCCACCCCTAGCCTATTTCATGAAAGCTGTAAATGCATGAGATTATCTCAGGTAGATGTTTGAAAACATTAAGCTTTTTAGGGCAGAGATCACATCTTCATGTGTACTGTGAGAGGCCTAGGATTTCAGAAAGTGGGCTCTATGAAATAGTAATCTGAAAGGGCTGATGAAAAAAAATTCTGGAATCCCTATGCTCTTCCTCCCTTGGTTTACAGAAGGAAAAACCAAACTGATTTGAACATGCAAAATCTATACAAAATCTAAACAAAAAATGATCCCAGTTTTGTATGCAATCTTCAGAAGTGGATGATTCTTTCAATGTTTGATATGTAACAAAAGGCCACCTGTGAGCCCTATATGATAAAATTAAATCAATCTCTATAATGCCTGGTAGAACAGCTGAAATCATATCTTCCGAGACTACGTAAAAACATAAACTGTTGAGCAATAGTCAACATGGTTTCTGTAAAGGGAAATCGTGTCTTACTAATCTATTAGAGTTCTTTGAAGGGGTCAACAAACATGTGGACAATTGGGATCCAGTGGACATAGTGTACTTAGATTTCCAGAAAGCCTTTGACAAGGTCCCTCACCAAAGGCTCTTACATAAATTAAGCTGACATGGGATAAAAGGGAAGGTCCTTTCATGGTTTGAGAACTGGTTAAAAGACAGGGAACAAAGGGTAGGAATTAATGGTAAATTCTCAGAATTGAGAAGGGTAACTAGTGGTGTTCCCCAAGGGTCAGCCCTCGGACCAATCCTATTCAACTTATTCATAAATGATCTAGAGAAAGGGGTAAACAGTGAGGTGGCAAAGTTTGCAGATGATACTAAACTGCTCAAGATAGTTAAGACCAAAGCAGACTGTGACGAACTTCAAAAATATCTCACAAAACTAAATGATTGGGCAACAAAATGGCAAATAAAATTTAATGTGGATAAATGTAAAGTAATGCACATTGGAAAAAATAACCCCAACTATACATACAATATGATGGGGGCTAATTTAGCTACAACAAGTCAGGAAAAAGATCTTGGAGTCATCGTGGATAGTTCTCTGAAAATGTCCACGCAGTGTGCAGAGGTGGTCAAAAAAGCAAACAGGATGTTAGGAATCATTAAAAAGGGGATAGAGAATAAGACAGATAATATATTATTGCCCTTATATAAATCGATGGTAGGCCCACATCTCAAATACTGCATACAGATGTGGTCTCCTCATCTCAAAAAAGATATACTGGCACTAGAAAAGGTTCAGAAAAGGGCAACTAAAATGATTAGGGGTTTGGAACGGGTCCCATATGAGGAGAGATTAAAGAGGCTAGGACTCTTCAGCTTGGAAAAGAGGAGACTAAGGGGGGATATGATAGAGGTATATAAAACCATGAGTGATGTGGAGAAAGTGGATAAGGAAAAGTTATTTACTTATTTCCATAATACAAGAACTAGGGGTCACCAAATGAAATTAATAGGCAGCAGGTTTAAAACAAATACAAGGAAGTTCTTCTTCACGCAGCGCACAGTCAACTTGTGGAACTCCTTACCTGAGGAGGTTGTGAAGGCTAGGACTATAACAGCATTTAAAAGAGAACTGGATAAATTCATGGTGGTTAAGTCCATTAATGGCTATTAGCCAGGATGGGTAAGGAGTGGTGTCCCTAGCCTCTGTTTGTTAGAGGATGGAGATGGATGGCAGGAGAGAGATCACTTGATCATTGCCTGTTAGGTCCACTCCCTCTGGGGCACCTGGTATTGGCCACTGTCGGTAGACAGGATATTGGGCTAGATGGACCTTTGGTCTGACCCAGTTTGGCTGTTCTTATGTTCTAATGATCTATTCCAGCATTAACCAGCCTTTTCATGTTGCCACATCTTACTGAAATTGGTTTTCAGATACTTTGGTGAAGAGGACTATATAAATACCTAGATATATCTATGAAAATCTCAGCGGTCTAACTGAAATTTCAGTTGATACAGTATATGCTTTAAAAGGATACAGTTCCTTCTTATGTCAGCGGCCATCACAGTCAGATCCCCATATTGCTAAGAGAACGGAACATATCTCTGAATTAACTTAAGAACTCAGCTGATGCTAGCCAAGGGATTGAATACATTTGTGCTAAGATCATTCCATGACAATATGGAACATCTTATATTAGTATTAACTAGATTCTATTGGGCTGGCATGGCTGTAGATGTACATTATCTACATGATGCATATTCAATGAAAAGATTTTCTGAAGCATGCTGTACCACTGATTAATATAAACAATCAAGGAGCTGGTTCTGCTCTCATTTAAACCTGTGCAACATCACGGAAATCAACAATTTACATGGCTACAACTAAGAACAGAAATAGGTCTATGGTCTTTTTAGAACCAGCTACTAAAAATATCCAAAATATTTACTAGTAGCGGACTATACACAGGTTTTCCTAGAAGAAATCAGAAGCCAGGTTTTACAAGACAAACATTTTGTTCATCCCAGGTTACCTAGGAGAGTACTTCTGACCAGGATCAAGAGTCAACTTTGTAAAAGAAAATGCTCCAGTTGGCTTATTGTGAACAAACCTAGATCCACTCATTCTCAAGGTAACGCAAAAGTTTTATAAAGTAATAGGGCTCTATGCATCCCAATGCATATGCTAAACCAGGGATCTCAAACTCAAATCACCACGAGGGCCCCATGGGGACTAGTACATTGGCCCGAGGGCCACATCATTGACACCTTTTCATACAAAGATACAAAAGCCCCTCCCTCTGCCGCAGCCCCCACACTCCACCCCTTCAATGAGGCCCCGCCTCTGTCCGGCCTCCTCCTGCCCCTTCCCCGCCACCATTCCAACCCCTTCCCCAAAGTCCCCGCCCCAACTCTGCCCCATCCCTGTCCCTATTCCAATCCCTTCCTCAAATCCCCGCCCCAGCCCCACCTCTTCTCTGCCTCCTCCCCTGAGTGTGCCGCATACCTGCTCCTTCCCCCTCCCTCCTGGAAAGTCCTAAGTGCCACCAAACAGCTGTTTAGCAGCGGGAAGTGCTGGGAGGTAGGCGGAGGAGCGGGGACGTGGCACGCTTGGTGTTAGGGGTGAGGGGAGCTATGGCAGGCTGCAGGAAATAACTCCGTGGGCTGCGTTTTGAGACCCCTGAGCTAAAGCATGCCTCAGAAATGTGAACAAACCACAGAAAAGAGAAATGTAGGATAGATAGATGGATCACCCCCTAAACAATGCAGGGTTACTCTTTACAGTAATATACAAATTCTAATGCTTCCTCCAGTCTAATTTTTAGGGCTGTCAAGTGATTACAAAAATTAATTGTGATTAAAATAATAATCAGTTATTCCATTAGCTCAAGCGGTAGGGGTATGTTATGTGCACCAAACGTACCAACCCTGCAGATAAACCATGTGGGGAGGAAATATGCTTCCACATGATGGACTTTCTGGTTTTCTGGGCTTTTTTGAATGCAAAATATACATTAAAAATTATGTTAAGACAATCAAGGTTGCAAAATCAAGCACAAAAAAGTAAGGAAATACCAGAACTAAATTTCCCTGCACATCCTTAATTTGCCAACTTTGTTCACATGCATTATGACACAATTTTTAATTACATGATCACATACCATTTTTCCTAACTGTTTCATTCAGTGCACAGAAGGGGCCTCTTCTGTGGATAAATCAGGGTTGTGTAGAGAATGAGGCTGTTGTCAGAGTTGGAAGGTGTGTTGTAAATGAGGCAGAGGAGAGCAGGAAAAGAAAAGATAGTCGATTACTGCCCTGGATAAATGGATTATATCTCTGCCTGTGCCCCAGAATTCCTGTCTGATGCTAAGTAAGTAACTTAAACCAAACTTTTCACAGGTCATTGTGCACACCTGGGGCCAGATTTGCATAAGTGCTGAGCACTGACATCTGCAAGTGAAGTTGAGTTGTGTGTTGAAAATATTAAGTGCTATAAAAATGCTAAGTGCTCTGAAAAATCTTACCCTAGGCATTTCAAGTTAGGCACCCAAAATTAGTGGGCACTTTTGACAATGTTCACATTAATCACTTTGTGTCTCAGTTCTACATTTGTAAGATGGGAAGGACAATGTCGCCCTACCTCGCAAGGGTGTTATGAAGATAAGTTCATTAATGTTTATAAAGTACTCACATGACGATGATGAGCACCACAGAAAAGTCCATGAAAAATTAGCAATTCTGTATTCAGTGCACCATTTAATAGTGTGCAGAAAGTAAGTCATAGGGCCATACATTGAATGATGAAGATAAAATGAAATTCTGAATAGCTACCAATTCAGTGTGTATTGTCTATCCTTTGCACTGACTGAGGCAGGGTTTCTGTGGAAAAACAGTACATGATCATATAACTAAAGACTGTATAATAATGTATACACACAAGAGAGGGGGGATTAAGTTTCCAAGTACAGCCTTAATATTTTGATTTTTTATAACTTTGAATATTTTACTTTGCAACCTTTACATTCTTTTAATGCCATTTGTGTGTGTGTGTAATTATTATACAAATAGCTCTTCTAATCTTTTTCTCATAAATCAATCCCTCCACTCTCTGATAGTTTTTGTTGCTCTCCTGTGAACTGTCTCCAAATTTGTCAATATCTTTCTGGTAGGCTGCTGCTCAGAAATTAATAAAAAACAGTCCAAGTGCAGTACTTTTATGAAAAAAATCCTATTTTCTCCCTGATCCATGGGAAGATGCTTTTGTCCGAGCACCGCATATGGAGAAGTACACATCACATTACAACCTGTTGTCTAATTTACTGTCACACTTTCAACTGGATTTCTCCCTACTTTTTGGACAGCTTTTCCCCAACAGTATTATCTTGCGTTTATTTGCTAAGCTAAATCACATTTGTTACTTTCTGCCCATGTTTCTAACCCTGAAATAGAGTCAGCATGTGAACTTCTTTGTACAGATGTAGTTTTACAGTGTAATAAATATGTTATCAGCTACCGCATCTTAAAATTCTGCAACAAACTACATTAGTAAAGTAATGACTTCATTCTGATTGGCTCATTAGCAAAAGCCATGAGTTTGAAACATGCACAGTAGGCTTAGGATGTCTGTCTCATTTCAGCCCAAACAAAATCCTGCTGAGTGAAAGGAACACAAAACACAGCTTCAGGTTCTCTCTTGCTTAAGAAAAAATAGTAATGATTTCAGCAGATCTGCTGAGTTTTCAACTCTTTGCAGGAAAAGACACTGCTACCTGCTGATTTCAGGGAGGGCAGATACTATAGTCCTGAAATATGCCTACATATGTTTTTCTTTCACTCAGAATAGGAAGGAAAAGTCAGTTGCCATTTATTAAGCAGCATAGCATACAAAAGAACCAGTTTAGCTTATTATAAGAAGCCCATCACAGAATTTTGTGCAGTAATTAAACATGCTTTTTCTTCATGTATATATATGAGATTTTTTAGAAAAAATGCAATCTTGGACCCACATCTTGCAAACACTGACTACATGCTTAACTTTAAGCATGTGAGTAATTTTACTGAAGTCAATGGGTACCAATGTTTGAAGTTAATCATGTACACAAGTGTCTGCATGATCTAGGTCTTATATAATTATACAGAATACCTGCCCTGCAATCAAAGCAAATACTGCAATTTACTTTTGGGGCTCTGGCAACATCAGAAACCATGAGAACACAGTGTGACAGGATTCCTGGGGTACAACCTGGAACTGGGGTACCATTGTGGCCCCTTAACTCTCCAGCCTGGGCTGTCTCTCACAATGGTTTGCTAGTGACAAGCAGCAAACTCCTCCAGGCATTGTTATAACTCAGCACAACCACATGTGGAGCCAAACATTCAGCTAGATTGCATGAATGCTCCCAGAGCCTCACAAATCACACAAAGGCACCAGCCAATTCCCCCCAGCTCTCCAGCCTTACTACCCAGAACGGTACCGTCCTGCGCTGGTCAGAAGCCTCACCAGCGTAAGTTTATTACCCGATCCACTCCCTCTTCAATCTGGAAAGGTCATGCACCAGACTTTGTAAAATACACTGTTTTAGGCAAAGTACAAAACAGATTTATTAACTACAGAAAGATAAATTTTAAGTGACTATAAGTGGTAAGCATAAAAGGTCAGAGATAGTTACCAAAGAAAATAAAATATAAGTGCATAATCTAAATCTTAAACCTTATTAAACTAGGCAGTATTTAGATCAAGCAATTTTTGCCCTCTGCAGTTCATGTCACAGTTCATAATACACAAGTTTCCCTCTTAAGCCTGGACCAGTCTCCTCAGATGAAGCCTTCATCTTCTCAGCATTCTTGTTGCTTCCAGTGTTGGTGGAGGAGGAGAAAGACAAAGGCAAGATGTCACTATCTCTTATTTTTATACCCTCGGTCTATGTGGCTAGAAGACACTTGCCTAGACATGTCCTGGTGGGTTTTACTAAGTCACCAGGTTGAGCAATCCCCATTGTATGGTGCTTGGACAGCTGTCATTAAATTGTAAATTCCTTGATTACAACTCCCCTGCTGATTAATGATCATTGAAAACCCTCAGGGGTGGGGTCCTTTATATGTCCCTAGCAAACGTACATCATATTTGAGGATCAACCATACAGCAAAATCTCATAATTTCAAACACACTAATGATATACGTATTTGGACAGACTAACAACTTTCAGCAGATCATGACCTTTCATACGATATCTTACATGGCATGCTTTGTATGAAATATTACAACCGTATATGAATGATGAAGAAGGTACCATTTTGAGGTATAGTGTGTCACACACAACTTATGAGGTTTACAAATGTCAAGAGAGAGTTGAAAGCAAACTTAGCCCTGCATTCAACATGTTTATGCAGCCTACATCTATTCCATTAGTGAAAAGAGTCAATATAATTTTTTTTTTTTTGCAGATTTATTTCAATGTCCATCCCGTTTGGTGTACATCTTTCTCATATCACGATGAAAGTGAGGAGTTATTACATTTGGTAGAAGCAATGAAACCAGTGAGCATCATCACTTTCACTGATATCAGATAAAAAATAATATAGTCTTGCACTGGGGGCATCAGAGAAATAAACTAATAAATATATGTGACTAAATGACAGTGTTTATGCCACCAGCAACCATCGCAGGTCAAGCTACAAAACCCACTTCCTTTTAAACCCCTTTTTTTGATCCGCGCATAATATTTTGAGGCATCTGTATTTTGAGACATATCTGAACTCTGGACCAAACTTTTAAAAAAAGATGTAAATCAGATTCTTTTGACTTTTAGAAGGTAAAAAGGCCAAACATTTTTCTCATTTCAAGAATAATTGTGGCAACATCCAATTCCACCCCCCAGTCCACCCCCACAATTGCAAGCATGTCTACAAATTGAAGTTTAAAATTTCAAATGTTGTGTATCAGTATCTCTCATTGGGAAGTGTGTGCCAGAGAAGAGTTTATCAAATCAAATTATGAATATTTGTAAAGCGCAGAAACCGAATAGCTCTGGAACAAGCAGCTGACAAAATCATCTGATGGAACTAAAAGAACATTTTAGCTCCAGAAGCAGAAGAACAATACATTTTCCCCCTACTTCATTTTTGGGGATGTTTCGTTCTAGAAAGAAAGAAAATGCAAAACATTTCCTGAAGCAATGTTAAGCTTACAGAGTTCGGGCCTGACTTTCCACTTCACTTTTTATAGTCATGTACATCTGTTCAAAATGGGTTTAAAATGTTACCAAATCAGACTGGTGGCATTTGGAACCATTTTGCTAAGGTGTAAATGGCTGTTGAAGATACAAGGCAGGGGAGAATCAACCCCTTAAAGTAGCAAATAAATAAATAATCAGGAAATGCAAGAGTTGAGAAGTCAACTCCATTGAAGAGGGTGTGAGGACAAGATTTGGCCAAAGTAACATGTATGCTGCTCAATGTGGACTTTCTGCTGCCAGAGGCTTGCAGCTTCCGTTCCACTAGCAAGACCCAGGAAATGAATCTGACCCTTAATTTTTAATTCCCATTTGAAGTGTGTTGTTCTTTCCTTCCAATCAATTATTTAAAGTTGAGTGTTTTTCATTCAACCTTCAGGCAATAATGTGCCCCTTCACCTCACCAAACAGCCTCAGAAAAAAAAAGCTACAGGTTTTACTCGATAGTGGGGTGCAGACTATATGGTACAACAGTTATAGTGGTTTGCTAGAACTGCAAGTGAAGTCATATATTATTATTCCCAAGCAATACTTGGGGCTGCAATCCCATGTGACCTATGGCTATTGGTGAAATTATCTATTTTCTTTTAATAAAAAGAAATCAATTGTACAAATTATGCCTGCTCTCTATCATTCACCCTACCTGAATTGAACTCATGACACTTACAAGCTGTTTACTTAATCAAATATGTGACATTTTATATCAGTATATCTATCACTGAATATAGCCAACAGCCTGTAAAAAAGTATTGGCTGGCATTATTACCCTGTACCATCTTTGTCATGTTGTAGCAGGGCTACTTCCCTTGTAAAACACAAAGCAGTTAATTTACAGATCTTTATCTCTGAAGGACATGTCTCGTTTTTTTATATACTTAGAGGGCAGGTTGAAAAGATAATGCTGTAGGCTCGGGCAGTAAAACCAGAGTATACTAAAAAGAAAACTTGTTTTCCACAAGGCAAATTTGTTTCTTTACAAGATGGCATTTATTTTAAGAATCCCTTTTCTAATTAATGCATTAGGAAACACCTTTGTAACATGGCAATGTTCTACCCATCAGAAGACAAAAACTTTTGTTTTATTAAATGTATTGAATTTTGTTTTATAAAGTATTAGGAATTAGTCTGGGGATAAGAGTTCTCAAGAAAAGGTTAGCTTTTGCAATCAGGGTGTGGGAGAGATAGAGGAGGGGGTCTAACAGGATACATTTCTACCTCTCAGTTACTGGACCACGTCAGTAGTGACTGCAAGTTAAACACCATTCAAGGCTATTTCCTAGCCTAAGTGAAATGAACAGGTGGTTTATTTTCCTGTGGACAGGTGTACAAATCACATCAATTGTGTTTTTTCCCCATAAGGATGTGAAAGTACCAGTTCTGGTGGTTGTATGTCATCCCGAGTGATGACATCATGTAGCCAAGTGACATTCCATTATCATGTGTGATGGAACATGGCACAGGGAGGACCTCAGAGACAAGAGGGTAAATGCGATGTAATAAAGTCAATGTACTAAGCATGACAATAACAACCAGATGTTTGTGAGAGAAAGAGTTTTACACACACATACCAGAATATTTGTGTAAGGGATCAACACCGGAGAGGGGGAGGAATTGATAGTCAGTACGTTTTCCCAGAGGTAGCTGGAAGGAACAAGGTCTGCATCATTCCTTCTCTCCCCACCCTCTTCCCAGAGGCTAGCAGGAATCACACAGGGATAAGAGATCTTCCCTGGGGTAGAATGGACACAGTTAGGGAATTTCCCATTGGACAATTCCTATTCTCCATCAAGTGTCAAGGTAACTCCCCCCTATTCATAGAAAGGCTTGTAAGCCCTACAAACTGATAGACACTAGCTTCTCCTGTTGCCCCTTCATATTCTCCTGCCTGATGCCCCATTTTTCACCAGCAGGTGGAGAGGAAGCTTAGTTGGAAGTCAATGTGAAACTCATCCACTACTTTCAACTAAGGAGGGAAAGCTACGTTCCCACATGCTCCCCTTATTTTAACCCCTGTTCAGCATTTCTAGGTGGCTAGGCTGATGTCAAGTCAAATGCTTCTATGAACTCACAAATTCAAAGCCTCTAGCTTGTTTGGTTGTTGTCAAGGCACAGAAGTCTATGATATCACTGGGTCAGCTCCTGTAGCTTGCTGGGCTGATAGGAAAGCATAGCTTTCTGTGAGGTTATTGGCTCAGCCCCAGTGGTTAATAATTTGATCTATACTAAAAATAGAAAAGGGAGCCCAACAACTCAGATTGTTTTATGCCATTGTGACTATTGATATCATATGGTAAAATGACATAGCAACTTGTGTGATGGGACATGGCATGGGGAAGAGAATCAGGCCAAAGGAATAATAGTATCTGAAAGAAATATGAGTCCCAAAGCAGGCCCATAGCCAGCCAAACAATGGGCATAGGGAGTACATGAATACACGTGTGTGTGTATTGTGTAAGAAAACAAACCTTGTTCTCCAAACCACCCTCTAGCACCGCTTCATCCTGTACAACTCACCCCCAATTATTGAGAGGTAGGCAGTCAGATGAAAATTACTGGACCATTTCCTTTGGATTTTAGCTAGCTAAGAGGAAGACAGATGCAGATAGAGGACTCCCTGCTTCCTGTCCACCAGGTGCCAGTGATGCTGTACTTATTAGTGGGAAGGCTTGAAGCTTATTAGCTCCCCAACAAGGAACCAGCTCCTCCTGTTATTTCCATTCCAGATTCTGCAGCCTGATACTTTCCCACCTTACCAGTCATGAGGAAGCAGGAGTTGAGAGAGAGAGCTCAGCTTCTTGAAGAGGTAGAGAAGAAAAGGAAGTGGAGCTCTCTGTTTTAGTGGAGCAGGGGGGGAGCTGTGTTCCCCTGCATTTACCTGTGCTCCAACATTTCTTGAGCTTATTTTTTGTTTTCAGTGTATTTGAATTTTACAGGGTGGTTATCATATCTTTAACATTTCTACTGAACAGCACGATAAGCATTTTGCCAAGGAAGTGTGATATAAACAAAGTTATTATTACTATGCTATAATGGAGAAGACAAAGAAGAATATGAAAAGAAAGAAAAGAAAAAAACAGGGAAAATAAATGGTGGACAGCCCAGAGACCAAACACCTGATCTTTCTCCTTTCCAAAAAAGGGCATTTAACATCCTTGGTTCTTCAGTCAACATAGGCAGAACTTTGGGTTAAAAAAAATTACAGGATTTCAATGAAAACAAGATGTAAAATCTGAGCTTAGTACCTGTAGTCTGAATTGCATCTTCCCTGTCCTTACTGAAAGATAATAACCAAGATATTTAAAAAAACAGATTGCTGTATCCTTATTTACATATCTAATTAAGTAGCCTGACTTTAAAAAATGCTGTGTATGCAGCAGAATGCCCCAACTAGGCCATTTAGGATATTGAAGTCTTATTTTAGGCACAATTTCTGAAAATCTTAGTCAATTTAACCACTGAGCATGATTAATCCTCTGACACCACAGTAATAGGTGCAATAGAGGAACCTGAATAGAAAAGAATCCTATTAATAGGATTTCTATTTAAAAGAAAACACATACACACTCAATTTTGAATCAGGGCTATACCTTGTATAACTGTTGGCAGAAAAGGTCCCTGAGAATTGATGTTTTGATTTTTATTAGAGGTATTTTTAAACACTTCAGTTAACAACCCAGATATGGGAGCAAAAAAAAAAAAAAAAAAAAACTAACTGCATTTTTTCCTCACATTTCTATATTATCAACCTTGATCCCAAACAGGGATACCATTCTTAGGATAACAGGTATTTGATTTTCCATTTAGAGATGAATTGTGTTAAATTATGTGATGTCAGTAGAGATCTCAGTAGCGATTTTGCTGAGATGACCAGACTTACTCTCTTACAGTAAGAATGCAAGATGAATTAATGTTGGGTTGTGCAAACATTTCTTTTCTTTGTTAAACTAAACCTTTATCTACCTTGACTTCTAGGAGATCATGTTGAATAGAAGTTACATGTCAGAATAGAAAATATAAACACAAACTTATTCAGTAAACAGTACAGAGAACTGTATATCATTCATTAAGGAGTCATAAAATGGCAATTTTAGAGCAGCTATAAGTGGTTTATGATAAACAAATATTGCACTCTTCTTTTTCCCTGTTATAAGGTTTATTATAAGGCTCCCAAGCCCACTAAAGCAGATTGTAAACTTTCCTTAATGTCATGCTTCCTGCTATAACATGCAGTTTCGGGGCTCTTAAGGAGAACATTAGCAAGGGAAAGCACTAAATTAGTTGTGAAGTTAATTAGTTTAGAAGTTTCCCCCTTGGAAAATAAATTTAATTCAGTACAGTCGTTGCTGTGTCAGACATATAGGAAGAAGTTATAGTCATAGGGTATGAGGCCAGAAGGGATCACGTGATCATATAGTCCCATTTTTGAATATCATAGGCCACCAATACCACTCAGCACCCACACACCAAACCCTACAATGGAAATTAGGCCAAAGTATTACAGCCCACAGGAGACTAGACATTTATGTGCCACAAGCAGAGAATAGAGGGGGACTGAGATGCACCAGTGCTCAAGACCCCAGCAATGGCAGGGAAATGATTAAATGAGATATACCCAGCTAATTTTAACAAGTGACCCACACCCTCTATGCTTCAGAGTAAGGTGAAAAAAACCCCAAAGGTCACAGCCAGACTTGCCTGTGGTAAAAACCCTTTCCTGACCCCACATATGGATATCAGTTAGACCCTGACATGTGAGCAAAAGCAATCCAAACCCCACCGAGACAGAGAATACTCAGTGCCATCTTTAGGCCAGGCCCTGGGCCACTGTACCCAGTGTCCTATCTCCAGACACAGTCACCCTTGATGCTTCAGAGGAAAGAGAGAAAAAAAATCTTCCAGAATACTTTGGAGGGTGGGGGAGAGAATCCCTTCCTGACCACTGCCGATGTCCAGCTGAAACCCCCTGATACATGAACTTTAGGAACATGACATAAACCAGAAGTGAGCCCCAGGGATGTTGAGCCCTGCCTCCGGCATCATAAGCAACCCCATCATACAATTGCACTCATAAATTTGTCCACCTCCCTCTGAAAACTGATTAAGTTGTTTGCCCCCACAACTCCTACTGAGAGCCTGTTCCGGAACCTTACCCCTCTGATGGTTAGAAAACTTCTGATTTCTAATTTCCAGCCTGAATTCATTCATGGCCAAGTTATACCCATTAGGTCTTTGTCCATTAGCTTAAAAACCTCTTTACCTTCCCTGGTATTTACCCTCCTAATGTATTTATAGAGAGCAGTCATATGCCTTCTCAACCGTCTTTTGTGAGACTGAACAAGACAAACTCTTCCACTCTCCTCTCATAAGATAGGACTTCCATTCCCCAATCATCCTAGTACAGTGGTGGGCAACCTGTGGCCCACGGGCCGCATGCAACCCTTCAGAGTAATCTGCTTGCGGGCCACCAGACTGATTACATTTGCACAACCGCCCACAGCTCCCAGTGGCCACGGTTTGCCATTTCCGCAGCTTCCCACAGCTCCCATTGGCTGGGAACGGCAAACCACAGCCACTGGGAGCTGCGGGAGGCCGTGCTTGCAGGAGGTCAATGTAAACAAACTATCTCACGGCCCGCCAGTGGACTACCCTGATGGATTGCGTGCAGCCCGCGGGCTGCAGGTTGCCCATCACTGTCCTAGTAGCTCTTCTCAGGACCTTTTCCAATTTGAATTCATCTTTCTTGAACATGGGTGACCAGAATTGTATGCAGTATTCTAAATGAGGTCTTACTACTGCCATATACAGTGGCATCAACATTTCTTTATCTCTACTGGAAGTGACTTGCCCAATACATCCTACGGTCACATTTGCCTTTTTCACAGCTGCATCACATTGGTGTCTCATAATCATTGACCTGCACTCCCAGGTCTTTCTCCTTCTCTGTCATTTCCAACTGATGAGCACCCAGCTTGAACCAGAATTTCTTACTATTAGACCTTTCACTTTGTAGTATTGTATTTCATCCCATTTTTGTCACTCTAGTCTTCAAGGTCATCCAAAGCTACCTGTATAATATTCTGATCATTTTCTGCACTGATGACGCCTTCCAGCTTTGTATTACCAGCAAATTCCTTTAGCACATTCCTACTTTTGTGCCAAGGTCATTAATAAAAATATTAAGATTGGTCCCCAGACCAATTTTGAGGAACTCCACTAGTATACCCATAACCTCTCTCCAGTCCAATAATTCACCTTTCAGCACAACTCTTTGCTTCCCCACTTTAGCCAGTTTATTATCCACCTTACAATACTTTTACTAATCCCATCTTCCCTAATTTAACTAATAATTTCCTACTAAGTCAAATGCTTTATTTAAGTCCGAGTGTACTAATCAACTGTATTTCCCTTATCTAAAAATTCAGTTATTTTCTCAAAAAAGGAAATCAAGTTAGTCTGGCCTGATCTACCCTAGTTAAATCCATGTTGCATTGAATCCCCTTTACATCTATGAGTTTAAGTATCCTTTCCTTTACAATTTGCTCTAAAACCTTGCATACTGGTGATGTCAGACTAACAGTTTTGTAATTGTCTGGATCACTTTTCCCCCCTTTCTTAAAAATAGATATGACGTTAGCTATTCTCCTGTCGTATAATACTACCCCTGAATAGATAGATTTATTAAAAATTCTTACTACTGAATTAGCAATCTCATGTGCCGGTTCTTTTAGTATACGGATGGAAATTATCCAGTCCCCCTGATTTGAGTGTATTAAGCTCTTTACCTTTTTATTCCATCTCAGATGTGGTAATTTCCATTTCTGCACACTCATTTCCATCAGCTGTACTGCCTTTATACACATACTCCATATTATCATTGTTATTGAAAATTGAAGCACAGTAGTCATTTAGTTTTGGGGACATACCTAGATTATCTTTCATTTCCTTCCCATCCACACTGCATAGTTGCCCAACCTCATCCTTCCTTATTCTCCTTTTATTTATATAACTAAAAGGCTCTTATTATTTACTGTAATCTCCTTGACAAGAGTTAATTCAGCTTGACTTTTCGCAATTCTCACTTTATTCCTACATTTTCTAACCTCCACAATGATCTTTGCTGATCAACCTATTTTCTCATTCCCTAAAGGTTCTCTGCTTACTCCTAATAACCTTTTTGAGGTGATTATTCATCGAGGTGGGTCTGGAATCTTTCCCTATACGTTTTTTTCCCTCTTTCTTGTGATGAAAATTTCAGACAGTTTTTGGATAGTTGATCTGAGGAAATTCCATATCTCTTCCACAGTCCAGCTGACTTTTTTAATTAATTCCCTAAATTTCTGAAAGTCTGCTCTTTTGACATGAAAAATCATAGTTGACAACCTGGTTTTGATTATCCTTCCATTTAATCAAAGATGAATCAACTCATGATCACCAAAGGTTATTTCTTACAACCAGCTCTTTTATGATGTCTTCACTACATACTAAAACCAAGCCCAAAATTGCATCCCTCTTGTTGGTGCAGTGACGATTTGATGACGAAAATATCCAACCATCACATCAAGGAATAACTGGGCCCTACTAGTATTAGTTGCATTTATTCTCCAATCTATATTCCAAAAGTTGAAGGATCACATTATGACATAATTCCCTACAGTATTTATCTCTTCTAATAACATAACAGAGGTCACTATCCATATCTGAGTATGACCCTAGTGGTCTATAACAGACCACTAACACTACCCCAACAGAATCTCTTCTACAATTCTTCCCCAAAGTGATTTTGACACAGACAGATTCTGTTGTTGTCCATACCATCGCTTTGTATTTCTTTACAGTTTATTCTTCATTGATGTACTATGCTACCCCCACCAACTTTACCTTTATTCTTATCTTTCCTGAACATCTGCCCTATATTCCAGTTATGAGTGTTATTCCAGCATGTTTCTGTAATCCCTATAATATCCCGTTTGACACCCTGCACCAGTAGTTCCTGTTCTCCATTGTATTGCCCAAACTCCTTGAATTTGTGTGCAAGCATTTCAGTTGTTTCCCCTCAGATCTCACCCAGTTTTCTAAACTGAGGTGTTCCATTATCCTTTACTATATCTGCATAATCTCCAGTCTCTCCCAACCTTCTCCCCTATCTCATACTTTAAAGCCCTTCTTATCAATCATGCCAGCCTTGATTCCAGAAGATTAATACCCTAGGTATTCAAGTGGCATTGATCAGTTGAGAAGACCCTTTTCTGTAAATGCCTCACAATGGTTAATCATTTTAAACCTTTCTCATAACACTGATCCTTGAGTCATCTTTTGATCTTCATTATCTTGTCACTCCTTTGCTCTCCTTCACTAGCAACCAGAAGTAATCAACTGAAAATCAACTGAGTTTCCATTTCTTTAAGCATCTTACCCAGCTAAGCATAGTCATCCTTGATCCATTCTAGTAGGAATCTAGTAGAGTTATTCCTAATATGGAGTAGAATCTGTGGATTTTTCTTCACTCCATCAGGATCCTCTTCAGCCTCAGATCCTTATCTCATATCGTTGGTCCTGGCAAACAACAAACTCTTCCATTCTCTGGATTTGGTCTGGTGACAGGCCAGTCAATTCTTCTGAGTACGGAGTCCCTGATCACACAGATTTGTTTCTTGCAGTGTTATTATGCATCTGTTTTATGTTCTCTCTCACAGTCCCCTATACATCATCCTCATTTTCCTTAGGCTCTGTAGTAACTGGCTTTCCTTCTTTTTCTTCCTCACCATCCCATCTTCTGCCTATTTCTCCTCCACATTCTCCAGGGCAGCAAACCTGTTATTCAACTTAATTTCACTGCAACTAACTGGTCTCTCCTGCTGCATTGACCTCATGGTCACACTCACCTATGGATCACCCTCATCTTCTGGCAGTCCTCCCTGCAGGTCCTTTCATTCGGCAAGTGTCCGCAAAACTTAAGTTATCTGCACCATCTTTTCTCTCCTGGATTATACATTGAAATATCCATCTGAATTCCATCATTGTCTCCAACTATGTTTCTAATCCTTGATTCTTCTCTGCCATGAGGTCTATCAGGCAGAATTTCATGCATCAATAGCTTCCATCAGATACCCCCTTGAGGATGATGTAAATCCTGCAGCTTCTGCATCCAACCATCTTCTTTCTCTCCTCTTCTCCTTCATCCACTTCTAGTGCTGCCTCAATAGCCATCATTGTCTACTCTTCCTAGATCCTATTACTAGACAAAGTCATATTTTGTAAAGTTTATTGGGACCTGCATAGCTGAAAATGAAGGGCTCCATCTTACAAACATTTAGGAATGCACTTAGCTTCATACATAGGATTTATTTATGTCTGTAAAATAAACAGCTGGCTCTATAAAAAGAGTATGTGAATCATACCAAATTATATTTGTTTTCTGATGTGCCCTAATGGGGATTTGTATTAGATAATATAACTTACTTCCACTTGTCACCTATACCCGAATTTGAACAAGTTAATAAGTAAAAAGGTTATTTTCTAACAACCCAGGTTGCCCCACATAAAATTTTTCCACACCCTCAAGATTATAATTCAATCACCAATATACACCATGGATTCGATTATACCAATTAAGAGGCAGAGTCACTCCAGGAGAGGGAAGAAGGTGAAATACCTGAGCAGTACGCCTGGAGGCATTGTGTCTTAGGTGTAATGCCTTTCTTGTATGCTATGGGAAATGCATCAAGATAGAGCCCACCTGAGACATTCAGTGTGGCTGGCAGCACTAGCCACTCTGTGTTGTTTTCCTTAATATGGTACAGAGACCTTGTGTTTAACACTTACCTTATTTTTATTTAAACATTACATAACTCTACAACAGCAATCAGAATCTGGCAATGACTATGGTCTGTGTAACCCACATCCACTCAGTCTGGCACTGTCCTCCTCTCTAGGAGCCACAGATAGCTGTTGATAATCTAGCCTTGGCTAAGAGAATGGGGTCTTTTAGCTCAGGCAGTAGAGATTCAGCTTTCAGACCCAGAGATCCCACATTCAACACCACTGCTGATGACTCACATAGGGGCTACGTGTAACAAGTGGTGGCCCTGTCACATATCAGCCCTTGGTCTGGTGCTTTGTTATGTCCGTAGCTCCTTGTAATCCAGAGCTCTCCCTGGAAAAATAGCAGGCAAATTTGGGCTCTGCCTTCTCATCCAAACAGGGCCACCCAGAGGGTGGGAGCAAGTGGGGCAATTTGCCCCAGGCCCTGGGCCCCACAGGGGCCCCCACGAGAATATTCCATAGTTTAGCAACTTTTTTTATGAAAGGGGCCCCCAAAATTGTTTGTCCCAGGCCCCCTGAATCCTCTGGGCGGCCCTGCACCCAAATCCTTGTACAACAACAGTTGCTCCACACACACCTCATTCCCCTCACGTTGCACCATGTAGAGGGCCAAATTATGGGTGTCTCCTGTGAGAGTAGGGGGTTAGGGGCTCAAATATCTGTGCTGGACCAGTCATAATTTAGTCCCATGAAAATTTCACATACCTTATAAAATGCCAATTTATCACTGCACATCTCCTATCTTGATCACACAATAAACAGAAACTCAATTCCTCACAA
Organism: Trachemys scripta elegans; assembly: GCF_013100865.1. Taxonomy (NCBI): domain Eukaryota; kingdom Metazoa; phylum Chordata; order Testudines; family Emydidae; genus Trachemys; species Trachemys scripta. The sequence continues at coordinate 137,205,359 of NC_048299.1, forward strand.
ATAACAATACATCAAGGCCATAGGCAGAAACCAAACTTCCATCTGGCTCAGAGCAGCAAAAATCACCAAATGCAGCATGAGCATTGGCTTCAACGGTATCTCTATTCATCAAATTATTTTGCCCTCCCACATGCATACATAGTCAACTGTCAGTGTGTTGCAGTTCCCTGGACTATAACAAATTATTCATAACTCCACAGGGGAAAATACTCTCTGAAAGAAATGACAATGCTCAGCATGAGTCTGATGCAACCATTTGTCCATTTTGGAACTTGAAAAATACTCAGTCATAAAGCTTCTTAGTAAAGCCCATAAAATGACAAAAAAGAAAAACCTCTAAAAGCAGCTGTGTTAACTAAGCACACAAGAACAACCGGCAAAATTCTCCACCAGCAGATACACGAGGCTATAGTACCCCAGCAGGCCTTGTTCACCCAGCAGTAACCCACAGCAGCAGATGATAAAAACAGCCAAAAAAGGGAGCCACCAAAGACTCCTAATCCATTCATTAAGTGTCACATGCACACACACTCACATTTCCCTGCCTGTAAAAATTGCTTCCCATCCAAATGCAGTGGCAAGCTCCCAAACAAACAAAAGACAAACACAAACAGAATAGAGACTGCTGTGGCACCTGGCTTTCCTATTGGCACTCAGACAAAATATATCCCATATGATGAATATGTAAATATACCAATCAGGTAATAAGCTAAGGCACAACTATCTTGGTGCCCCCATATTGTGGCATCTGGGGAAAATTCACCATAAATCTGTTTGTAATTAGCACAATTTTGTCTGGAAAATTCATCCAGTAAACTGTTTATTTTTATTCATTCCACTGTGGTAATATATTTCTAACAGAGAGATGCTTGTTCCTAACAAATAGTATTTATTCTAGTAGATGGAGAGTATTTTGAATGCTATGTTGTTGGATATCTTAATTTCATTTATATATATGAAAACTATAGCAAATTCTCCCTAAAATTACAGCATCTCCTCTTTGAATATAGAATAAATATTCTGAGAATTTACAAGTAAATCTATTAATTAGTGTAGGTGTTCAAATTAATTTTAAAATTGATCTTTTAAGAAATTTAGTGTCCGTTGCCAGATTTTTTGTCCCCGAAATGATCCAAGTAAAAGAATAATGCAGACACTTCAGATTTTCCATATAGCTTAAGCTCACTGATATGATGTGTGGAGGTTACATATGAAGAGTTATTAACCTTTTTAAAACACTAAATGGTAATAAGTTTATTGTTTTTCATAACTAGAAATGTCGTCTTCACCAGAGGATGACACACAATGTTTTTTTGAAAGAGAATGCCAAAGGACTGCCATCTTTCAAAATGGCTGCTACCTCCCTCCATTGTTTTCAATGAGACTGTGTCTGCATCCTAGAAGCATCAAGAACCCACATTGTCTCTCTGACTGGGAACAACTGGGTGGATATTTTGAAAGATGTCATACTATGAAGTTAATCCCTTTGAGTACAATCAGAGATGGCAGGCATTTTAAAGAAGGCAATTCTTTGCAAGTTTCGTGAAGGAACAGATTGATGCACCAGCCTCTGCAGAGAGAAACTAAGTTATGAAAAATAACAGCAAAAATTACTATTAATCCTATACATTTATTTTCAAAAGCTGCCTATTTCACCAGATTTCCTCAGAGGGGACAATAAGGTATGCAAGTATTGTCATTCTAGAAGTTCAAAAATAATGACTTAAATCCCCCCAAAACACCATTTTCACAAGAAGGGAGGAGGGAACAGAGAAAAGCCAACTGACTTTGCTTCCTCATCTCCTGTGAAAAATTGTTTACCTCTTCTCTCCTCCCCTCTCCTCCTAAGAGCCTGTCTCAACTGGCCAGTATGCTTTGAGGTACTCCAGAGTGTCATGAAGCAGACAAAGAGTATTGGTGAGTCTGACCATAAAAGTTAAATGTCTAAAAAAAAACAGATTTCAGGTTGATATTTCTTATTTTCAAATATTACTGGTACCATTCTCTGGGTTTCTTGTTTAGTGTTCATGTATGACTTCTTAAATTAAAAGCAGTTTAAAATTCTCAAACAAAAAACTATGCTAAAATGGAAATGGAGCTGAAAGCATATATCAGTTATTATGGGCAAAATACATCACAGGGATGTTGTAATGATCCCCAAATGAATCATTATAGATGCAGGAAATTCAGAAGTTAAGATTAAAGTTAAAATAAATCCAAACATATTCAAACAGTTCAGACCACCCAAGCAACCTTAAACTCTGCTATATAGTGACATAATGGGGGGCATGAGAGGAGAAAAAAATCTAACGCGTCTTTAAAAATCTGTTTAATCTAATGTGGGAACACAAACACTAAAACTACACAATCATATGTTTATTGCATGGTGGATGTCTAGTTACTAGGTTGGTATCTTAATGTGGTAAAGTATGTTATGGAAAGCTGGCATGCCCTAAATTGCAGTGCATGTTCCATGGATTATGGCAGGGGTAATCAATTATTTTTGTCAAGATCCAAATTTCTTGGTCAAGATATAGTCAAGATCCGGACACAATAATAAAAAATAACGATAATGATAATAGTAAGTAAATAAAAAAAGATTTTGGGTCCACTCAAAAGTGTCTGATGGTTTGGATTTGGCCTGCAGTCCACCTATTGACGACCCCAGGATTATGGTAACTTTGGTAATAGTAAAAAGCATGCCTGTGGATAGAAGAGTAAAAGATATGTAATGTTATATGGCTTAACTTGTTGTTTCCTTGCTTTTGTCATTTTGCATCAGGTATATTATATTAACTCTTTCACAATTAAGTTTTTTGTATTTTAATTTCCAAGTTGTGGTAGGTTGTTATTTTTTGTTTGTACATTTGTTTTTCAAGAGGGTTTCAGTAGAAAAAGTGTAGTTAGGGAAGTGTGCCACTTAGTCCTGCCTTGAGTGCAGGGGACTGGACTAGATGACCTCTCGAAGTCCCTTCCAGTTCTATGATTCTATGATTTCCAATCAATACCTTAACCATTAATGCAATCTTCCTCTCTACAGGAAATATGTTTTACTGTTTTATGCAACAGAAATTATTACCTAAAGCTACTGTTTTAATATATACATTAATAAAATATGAACCATACTTTATCTGAAACAGTATAAATGTTGTGACTATTGAAGTCTTTTATTACCCTCACTCCAGTACACAATGATTACCATTCACTAATTTTAATAAAAGCAAATATAATACACCAAATGCATAATATTAACTCAAATTGGAAGAAAGGGTATAGAAACAAACTGTAAGTAACTAGTAAGTTATTCATAGATTCTCTTGGGCACAGAGTAGTTTTAATTAAGAACTAAGAAATAAATTATATTGTTCTGTAATTTCAGTACATAGTGGCTGGTGATAAGTATAAATATTCATTTGTCCAACATTACTTCACTTTATTCTTGTCAAAGTGACAAAGCCCCTTACTCTTGCTATGTGCTTTGTTCTCTCGCGGAGAAAAAGCCCCTTTTCAACCTCAGAATAAAGTGTTTCCTCTATTCATTGCTCTTTCACTAACTTTGTGATTGTCTGCTTTATCACACTTTCATTTCTAAAGCCAACAAATGCTCACTTATCTTTTTCTGTTGAAAAGAAAACTGAGCACTAAAACCACCCATTATTCTCAATGTATGATAAAGGGAATATCTCTGTCTAATTTATTATTGAATTGTAAGGGTTTTTATTGAAAAGAAGAAACTTCAACCTCTGACTTTGCAGAGGAACCCAATTAGATTTCTTTCAATGAATTTTTGTTGGTTTCGTTCATAAAAATTATGCTAGAAATGAATATTTTAGCCATTTTGGAACACTTGCTCCAGAGAGGTTTTCTTTGACACCCTTCTGTCATGATATAAGATGTGACAGATGTTGCAATCCTATGCAATATCTTTGGGGACTATATTGTTTATTAGGATTATGTTTCACTGTGGGCCAGGGACTGTATGCAACTCCAGGGAAAGGGTTACCACAACTTCTCTAGGAATCAAAAACAATGGGGAATGATTAAAGGGAATCACTCAGATTGTAAACACTTCCAGAAAGGTATTCCCTCCCCTTCCCCTTCTCCTTCCTGGAGAGACTTGCATATACTGGTTCAAACTCCAGAAACCAACCAAAAAAAAAAGGGGGGGGGGTGATATAAAAAGGCTATATTTAAACTGACTCAGGGCCTTCTTTTCTGATCCAGCACTCAGACTGGACCTTCTGTCCAATGGGGACCCCAACCCTTGTGGGAAGGATTGGAAAGAATTTTGGCCTACTAGGGCCCCATAAAACTGATGGGTGACTCATAGTATGTTCAGTGTGTATTTAGATCTGTTTATTGTTTTTATTACGTTTTCTCTGTAATGTTTTTTACCTTAACATTAAAGGTGCTTTCTTAGAAGGAGCTGTGTGGTAACTTGAGACTGCTGGCAATACACTCTGCGGAGCCCTAAGAGAGACAGCAGTGCACAGGCACTGGTAATTAGGCAGATTGGCTTGCTGGAGATATAGGAGAGTAATGCAGGGTAAAGGTTTTAAAAACCCTTGGTCAGAAGGGTGTGGGGAAAGGGACCCTGCATCTGTGATAGAAGATTCATAACAAAGTCTGCTTTTGGCTCCATTTCCGACATGTGGATTGTCACCTTCATCTACTTGCCATGGTCTATAATAAATATGAATGTTGTTCTTGAAAATATCTGTCACCGTTGGCTGCTTCATTCCCCGTTTATCACATTTTGTGTGGATGACTAGACATTAGATTTTAATGTATGTTATTATTATTGCACGCATCATAGGCTAGATTCTTTCCAGACATTAATAAGAACTGGAGGGTTTTTTTTTTTTTTCTTTTTAGCCCATGTCACGTGTAAGACATAGGTAATTGTTCCAGTTATGGGCACCATACTTTAAGAAAAATATGAACAAACTGGAGAGAGTCCAGAGGACAGCAAAAATAAATAAATAAAAGATTTAGAAAACATGATAGGAAGGTTTGAAAATATTGTACAAGTTTAATCAACAGAAATGAAGTCTGAGGGATAACATGATAAAAGTCTTTAATTAGGTAAAAGGTTGTTATAAAAAAGGACAGTCTCTTTATACTCTGCAGGTATGACAAGAAGTAAATCATCTTATTTTTCGGTAAGATAAATTTATGTTACAGATTAGGAAATACTTTCTAACTATATGGAAATGGGTCTGGCATAGACGACCTCTCGGTGTTCCTTCAACCCTACAGTTCTATGATTCCATGATTTGATGGTGGTTTGTCTGCTAGAATTAGGGTTTTATCAGACTCCTTTGAACTTTGCACACTGGAACCTGCAAAGTTAGGGGTTAGGGATCATGAGACCTGCTAGATGTTAGGGCCCATAGAATCTTAGCCACTGAAGCACCTACCGCACTTGCCTAGGACTGGTTCAGCTAGTATGCTACTGAGAACTGATGTGCAACAAAAAAGCACTCCAGAGAACCCATGAGGGGGCAACCAATTTGTGGTCTTGTTCATCCTCTGTCCACTGGAGAGACACCATGAGAAGTGATGATTACAAATGACCTACCTATATAGGAAGTCCTTGCACTGAACTTTGAAGAGAAGTGGAGAGTAATTTTGTTCAGGCAGGAGGCCCGGGGTTGAGAAGACTGCCCCAGCTCCAATCCAGATGCAACTTCAAGACAGAGAGCACTGACCTCAGTAGTCTTAGGAGGCTATAGGAGAGAAATAAAAGCTCTCATCCTCACACCTATTATTTTAATGTTGTATTACTATAGAACCTAGGAGCCGTAGTCATAGACTGGCACCCCATTATGTTAGGCACTGTATGTACATGTACACATACACACACACACACACACATACACCCCCAAAATCCAGTCCCTGCCCTAAGGAGCCTACCATATATTACCCCATATGACATATGTGTTCTATCCTCACAGCCCCTTTTTTATTTTTCAAATAATTGTTTTCCAATACATTTCCATCATCATATTTGGAGTCTGAACATCAACCTGTGGGCAATCCCAATATTTGCTTACATCGCAAGGCTGACCAGATGTGTGGCAGGGACAGGAAATGCTAAGTGGCCCTCTTTCCACATAGGGTCACTGTTCCATGAGTTCTACATGATTTTGATCTACTTCAGTATTTGTTTGGAACAGCAACTCTTCCATTCCTGATATTCCACTATTTAATTCACTCTTCTACCAACATTCATTTCCTTTTGAACTGCATCTGGAGAAAAAAAATCAAGTATTTTGGTGTCCTGATAGAACCAAAGTTCCTTCCTGGTTTGCTGCTACTATACTTTGGTGATTTCATTGGGATTCATGGATTTAAGTATAGCAACTCTATTCAAATGATGCACAGATTACTCTTTTCTGGTTTGTGTCTTGCTTGCCTGGGAAGGAGGGAAGGGAATCTCTGATATTAAATATGGATAAAACAAGGATTCTGTTCTCTTCCCCTTGATTATTACTTCTTATAAATGTTCTTAGCAATTTTAAATTAGTGGCTGGTTCATATTTTGCAATCTAGGAGTTTGAGAGTGCTTTTCCTGAGTTCTATCCTTTGAGCCTTCTATGAAATCAGAGCTTAAATCCCATCAGATTCAGTTGCTTAACATTTCTTAAACATGGAATTTTCTGATTAACTCTGCTGCTAAGAATGCCATTCATTTGATGATAAATTCTCATTTATGCAATTGTTATACATTTCTTGCCAGGTATTGGCAAAGCAGCCCATTCCACAGGGCTGGATCTGACAGGCTGCAAATCCTGTCATGGCAGGGAGTCCAACAGAGAGGCACAATTATGCTCATGTTTGCTCATGTTGAATCCTGCAGACCTTGTAAGGAATGAGTGCATGAGATGTACTTGATGCTGCCT